>NC_092518.1:2811599-3031599 GCF_047511675.1 Marmota flaviventris
TTCTCGTTTTCCTTCACCCACTTCCAGATCAGGTGCTCCTTCCTTCCCCCAATTCATGTTTCAAAAACGTAATTCCCCAATTTATGTGTTAATAGGTCTCAGAAATGGGAGTCCAGAGTAGTCTCCCTCCAGGATGGATTAATCCACTCACACACTGATGGGTTCATGGGTTATCGAGACAATGGTTCTGCTTTAAAAGATGAGCTTTCTCCGGGTAACACTTCTCATCTGAGCACACAATGTTCTGTGCTTCTGGGGACTCCACAAAGTCCCCACCAACAAGAAATCCCATCCTAGATGTATACTCTTCATGTTGGACATCCAAGACTTCAGAACTCGAGAAATAATTTTTTTTCATTATAAATCACCCGACCTCTGGCAATCTGTGATAGCAACAGAAAACCCTTGAAGATGTGCACACATCATCTTGAGTTGTTGATACAGGCAGGATCTGGTCATCTGATCTCAAATCTCTCAATTACGTACACCAGCGGCTTGCACTGTTATTTTCCTCACTTGTGCTATCACAAGATGCCATGCTTTCTCAGTGGCTCGTCTGGCTGGTTTATTCAATCATCCAAATCTCTATCTCAATATCTTCATGGCAGAAGAAACACTTCTTCTAGAACAATGAGAAAATAACCTTCTGTTCTTGATAAATTTCTCCATCTCAGGTCTTGTGTTACAGCCTTTCAAAATGGAATCCAAAAATAAGATCGCAGGAAGGAGGTGTCTGACCCAAACGCATGCTTTATCCTCCTTGTGGAACTGGTTTGTTTCCTGCCACCCTCTTGAAACGAAGTTGGAGGGAGACGTGGAACACCAATTTCCCCATCTTCGTGGAGTTCACAGGTAGGGATGCAGATATTGGCCGTGCATGAGACAAACAGTCACAGTCATAGGAAAATCATATTTGAGGGTCTGGGGTCTAAGACCGTGCCAATCCCAACTGATCTAATCTTGCATATTCTAAGAAAAAAAATGCTTATGAAGTTGCAAGTGAGTGGTTTTCACTGATGATGGTGCCCACCCTGAGGTCCCCTCTGGAGCCCAAGGTGATGTGGGCACCGTGACCTTGAATCTCCATGACTAATGAGACAATTCTCATCCAGTGCTTGCTGAGATGGGTTTCTTCTAGAAAGCACAACCCTGGGCCCTGGATCTCTCTCTCTGTGTGTCACAATCCCACCAAGATCCCACCCCCCACATTGTCATGCAGCCAAGTTGGGCAAAAGCTAAGCAGTCCCTGATGCTGTACAAGTGGACATTCATACTTAGGAGCTCAGAAAACCTGTGTTGTGTATAAAGTATCCAGCCGGGTGTATTTTGTCATAGCAACAGAAAACCGAGATGAAGTCTGCCCCACAGAGGATCAAGAAGCTAAGTCCTTCCATTTTTTCCCCAGATCCTTCCTGTCATTGCTGAGCCTCAACAGCAACTGCACAGTATCCATGCCAAAGCTGGATAAATCCTCGTCTCTTGCTTGTTAAATAAAGTACCTTTGCCTCGAGTCCCTACGTGACGGGCAGCTTGGGGTCACTTATCCATATGTGGGATCCCCCAACCAGAGCTCACTGACAGGATTCCCCGTCTAGCCCAAGCCTGGGTCATGTTTTCCAACGTTTTTGCAACACCCCTTCCGAGGGTTTCTCTAGTTTGAAGGACACTGTCCGCCCGTGGCGCCTGCCGGGCAGCGGAGGCTGAAATGGATCATTGTTGCTGGTGTGAATCGAGTCTGTGTCTTGGGACAGCCATGCTCCCTGGTTCCCGTGACCTTTCTGGAGGGGTGACTGAGAGCTCAGAACTATTTTTCTGCAAAGGGTGAAGAGGTCCACTAAGGGCGAGGCTGAGCAACTTCCCACGCATGGTGGGGGGGGTGCTGGGGGACAGGGGGCAGATATTAAAACAATTATTTGCACTGATCGGGAACATTTTTTTTAACAGGTGTAACTGGGAAAAATTGCTTTAATTTGCTCTGAAAATCCCCACCTGAAAATCCTGCACCTTGAAGAGCTATAACCAGTTCAAAGTGTCTTGTGCATTTTTTCCTAGACAAAGACAAACACATATGCAAATATAGATATGCACACAAATATGCACACATGTATACAAATAGGCACACACTCATGCACCATGGTGGATACAGCTGTGCATTAAGTGTGTGTTCACATTTGCACACACATCTATGCAACCATGTATACACATATAGGTTTAAGGGACCTAGGGAGCTGTTACCTAGTGTCTTTATGTTGTCCTGGAGAGAGACATTTCAGTTGCAATGAGCATCTGTTAGTGAACTGGGATGCTGTTTATTGGTGAAGGCCAACGGACAACTGAATACAGTTTTTTTTGTTTTGTTTTGTTTATTTTGCCATCCTTTGCAATTCTCTGCAACACACGATCTCCATATCGAACAGGAAGTTTTTCTCCAACTGCAATTCACAGTGAGGCAGGCGATTAGCACCAGCCAAATGTTGCAACTCCATCTGGGGGGGAAAAGTGGAGGGATTTGCGGCAGCATTCTGGAAACTGGCCAAAATGTGCCAAGGGAAAGCACTTGAATGGACTTGGTGACATTTGTCATGCTCCACGCATGGAGCCCTTTAAATGGCACATCTGACCTTTTTCACCACAGCAGGAAATGCCAAGAGAAAATGCAAAGCTCTTCATTTTCCCTCTTCAGCCCGAGCAGGAGCGGTTTTTCATGGTCCACGGTTGGGACCTGGGATGAGGCTGTCAAGGTGCCTGGGACGAACCATCGATATGGGACCATCCTGCTGCCACAGATGCATCCAAGATGCCTAGGGCTCCGCGGAGGAGGGGAAGTCCCCTCTGGATTTATTCCATGGTGGCATTGTCTGTGACAGTCACCTCTTAATAAGACGTCATGTAGCACAGACCAAGCAGATTTCTCTGTGAGTGTTTGGAGCACAGAATTGTCACGCCCTCTTGGGGTATGAACCGGGGGAAGGAGATGTTCTGTAAGACTTCTATCAAGGACCCCTCATAGGTGAAACCACAAAAGAGCAGAAAGTAAAAAGAAATAAAATATATGTTAAATATATATATATATATATATATATATATATATATATATATATATATATATATATATATATAAGCAAGGTGCTGTGTAGCACACCTGTCATCCCAGCGGCTCGGGAGGCTGAGGCAGGAGGATCGGGATTTCAAAGCCAGCCTCAACCAAAGGGAGGCCATATGCAACTCAGGGAGGCCCTGTCTCTAAATAAAATGCAAAATAGGCTGGGGATGGGGCTCAGGGGTCGAGCGCCCCTGAGTTCAATCCCCAGCACCTGGATAAATATTAAATAAATGAATAGATTTCATCTATGCAAGCACCCCAACATAATATAATTACATATTTGATCAAAGTAATGAACACTGTGGAATTTGGACATTTTTAATAAAATGAAACAAAATGATAATTACTTTGAAAGCAGATAAACATCTCTATGAATGTTGTGGACCATCGTGTAAATTGGGGCACACTTTACAATGAAAAAATAATAATTTCACCTTTAAAGATATTCCAGTTAAAAACCTAAATAGAAAAATTGTATATTATGGGGCTTGGAACAAGGAGCTTAAAGATTTTTGAGTTATTTTTTTTTCCTTCTGAACTTTTCTACTAATGGGAGATGATTTTGAGGGTTTGACATTTTTCATAAAATGAAGTAAATATATAATGCAAAACACGTAAAATAAAAAAAAATGTGTACAGTCGTTTAAATTCAGGTACAATTTACCTCTAAAATTCTTAGAGTGAATGAATTTGAAGTAGATTGAAATGCAAATATTTGAACTGCTCCATTATTTAAAATGTATCTATAAGGAAAACAGATTTCTGAACATATAGATTGGGAATTAAAACAATAGCTTTTTTGATATTTTGAAAACTGTAAAATAGCATGGATTTGAGATAAGGAAAAATTGAATATTCTCCACAAAATTTAAAAAAAATGCACCCTTTTAGAAATTAAGAAAAAATATTGAAAAATGCATTCTGGCAATCACTTTTTCCAAAATGTTCATTCCGTGTTTCTTTTTATTTTACTTATTTTGCATTTGAATCCAAGAGTCTCTATCCCCGTTCATATTTTGATTCGTGGTCAACTGGCCATGAAATCCAACCATCTTGATAATTGCGATAATTATCCCAACAAACGGAAACCCACGAGTGGAAATTGTCTAAATAATCATTACTCACAGGGAAGAAATGAGGCGTTCTCTTGCAAATTGGTGGGCCGGAGCCCCAACAGCTCTTTTGACACTTGAAAATAACAAATCAAGTTAAAGATTCAACCTCCTTTTTTTTCCCCTCCATGATAAATGCATTATAAGAAATAAAATGCTATAAAAGTAAAGCCCGTCCTACGTAATGCCGCGGCTGCTGCAGATAATCAGAAGCAAAGCTCAAGATCTTGTGCAAACCCAGGAGATATTATTTTTAAATCTAAAGGGCTAGCCAGACGCGGTAGTGCATGCCTGTCATCCCAGCTGCTCGGGAGGCTGAGGCAGGAGGATTGCAAGGTCAAAACTAGCCTCAGCCAAAGGGAGGCCGTAAGCAAGTCAGGAGACCCTGTCTCTAAATAAAATGCAAAATAGGGCTGGGGACGGGCTCAGGGGTTGAGGACCCCCAAGCTTAATCTCTAATACCCCCTCCCCAAAGAAATGCTCATAACAGTGCCTCTTAAAATCTCAGTAGTGTTTAAAATAAATTAATGAAATAAAAATAAACCCTGTGAAATAAAATCAGCCTTTCAATATATTAATGTCTAGGATCCCTGTAAGCAAATCACACAGAACAATTTAAAATCTGCAATCATTGAATTGCAACGATCATATGCTTTTCCATAACGGGAAGAGAATCATAAATGTGTCCTCAAGTGGAACAAAAATTAACTGGAAAAATAAATCTTCAATGTGTCATTAAATGGATTTTTTATCCCACTTAACGACACATTTTTACTCCCTACAACGTCCTTGGTCACCTGAGTGATAATGATCCGAACAGGAAATGCTCAGTAACTGCAGCAAGTTCAAGTGGGGTCCATGTTCACACCGTCACAACGAACCAAGCTCATGCAATATCTAACAGGACACTTGGATGTCCTTCTCTGTGGACTTGCAGCAATTTAGAGCATGCTATGAATTAAGAAGAAACAGAATGATAACAATAATAATAAAAATGACCTCTTGACATTCCTTCAGACCTTGGTGACGGCCTTACATGAATTCTGAGTATGGGAGAGCAGGCGCTCAGTGCTCGCGGGTTGAAGGGAGGATGCGGAGTGACCTGGAGGGTGCTCCTCCATGGTCAAGGACAAGCCCCAGTGGGCAGGAGGGGGTTAACCCTGGCCTTTTCCTGGTGACAGATTCTATGCAGAAGACTAAAGGACAGAGCCCCCCACGGCGCCTGAGCCCCTCTCACATCATCAAATGGGGAGAATTAACGAGGCCACAGTCCTGAGGTCGAGGAAGGCTGGGCGTGGGTCACACGCAGAGAAATCCCACCTGCAGCTGGTCAGCTGACCACAGGCGGTATCGTCCAAGCACTGAGCAAAGACACGAGGTGACCCGTGTTCCCCTAGGGTGACCATGACGGTGTCCTTTGCTAAGTATTTTGTGATGGTGTCAGGGTTGAGCTGACGGTTTAGTGTTTGGTCTTAGTGTGTGGTGTGTGTGTGTGTGTGTGTGTGTGTGAGTGTGTGTGAGTGTGAGAATGTGTGTGAGTGTGTGTGTGTGTGAGAGTGTGTGAGTGTGTGTGAGTCTTGTGTGAGAGTGTGAGAATGTGTGTGAGTGTGTGTGTGTGAGTGTGAGAATGTGTGTGAGAGTGTGAGTGTGTGAGAGTGTGTGTGTGTGAGAATGTGTGAGTGTGAGTGTGTGTGAGTGTGTGTGAGAGTGTGAGTGTGTGAGAGTGTGTGTGAGAGTGTGAGAATGTGTGAGTGTGAGTGTGTGAGTGTGCGTGAGTGTGAGTGTGTGAGAATGTGTGAGTGTGAGTGTGTGTGAGTGTGTGTGAGAGTGTGAGTGTGTGAGAGTGTGTGTGAGAGTGTGAGAATGTGTGAGTGTGAGTGTGTGAGTGTGCGTGAGTGTGAGTGTGTGTGAGAGTGTGAGTGTGAGTGTGTGCATGTGTGTCTGTGAGTGTGCATGTGTGTGAGTGTGAGAATGTGTATGAGTGTGTGTGAGTGTGTGTGTGTGAGTTTGTGTGTGCGTGTGTGTCTGTGTGAGCGTGTGTGTGAGTTTATGTGTGTGAGTGTGTGAGAGTGTGTGCGTGTGTCTGTGAGTGTGTGTGAGTGTGTGTGAGTGTGAGTGTAAGTGCTTGTGAGTGTGTGTGTGTGAGTATATGTGTGTGTAGTAAGATATGCATATATGGTAAGGTATGTATTTAATATATATTTATATATTATCATTAAATAAACATTCCTATGTATTGATACATAATATAAATATATTTATGATATAATACAAATAGACATTATGTAAATAAATATATATTTATGGTTTTAAAATAAATATAAATATTCACATATTTATCTATGTTCATTTAAATATATGGGTAAGATATATATCTAAGAATAAGTATGTATTTAGTGCATCTAAATGAATATGCATACTGAGTAGATATACTGAATATTACATGGGTCATATGATGTGTGATGAATACGTAGTTTTAAATGCAAACCTACGTATATCAGATATTCTGGTGTTGGTCTGTTTATCAATCTGTCCATCCAAACCCAACTACATACATGCATATGTAAACACACATGTTCCACTAATGCCAGATTAACACATTGAAATAAAAAGGTAAATTATTTTCATCTTAAGAATCCATCCATCTGACCTGCATTTTCTCTGTTGCAAATCTTACTCTTCTAGAATTATCTGTCTAGTTTATCTTATTGAATCAAAAAAAAAAAAAAAAAAAAAAAACCTGTGTTTGGAATTAAATGCATCCATTCCACTTAACATGTTCATTGGCATAAAAACTGGAAAGCGATGATCCCTTACATACAGAGTCACTCCTCATAGGAAACCCCACACTTCTCTTTTGTGTAAACTGGATTTTCTATATATATATATATATATATATATATATATATATATATATATATATATATATATATATATATATATTTTTTTTTTTTTTTTTGCTTATTCAGTGACGGTGTGGCCGGCCACAAATCCCTGCTAAGTGTCCTTTACGATGCCTCATGAATCGGCAGCTGCTGGCTCCCTGATAATTCAGTTCTCCCAATTTTCTCATTTCCTCTGTGATTTTTTTTTCTTTAAGACTAGTTTGAGGTGGGTGCTTTGGATCCAGGGGTTTCCCACAGGATGGCTCTAAAGTCTGCATATTTTAATTCCACTGCCACTTAGTGGACTCAGGGTGATGTGATGTCCAAGGTGACCTCTGTGTGTGCTCCACAAGGGCTGGAAGACCTTGGTGTGTATCCTAAATTAATGCAATCTACAGGGTCCTGCCTGCCGAGGTCCTGCTCTGTCCTTTACATCAAGGGCGTCCATGGCTCCGTTGAAGGTCTTCCTTCCTGAGGTCCACGGTCCCTCTCCGGGTCTCACTGGTTTCTGGGAACCTCAGTCCTCCAAGGATCACGACTGATGTCTCCTTCTCCAATTTTCCTTCATTTCTTATTTCTCTTACGTGACGTGCATCCGTTAAATTTATTAGGTCTCCTGGATGATCCATCCCTCATATCATGACGGAGGGGGGGCTCCTCTTTTGTCATGCAAATATGCTTTTTATCATGAGGGGAATTTTTCCCGATATTCATATAAAGGCACGAGTTTTCATTTTTCTCGTTAGAATTCATGCTCTAGACGCTCAGATGTTTCAAGGGTGGACACATTTTAAAGACCCTCATGAGACACTCATTACAAACCACGTTTCCTTAACTCTCGTTTTTACAATGCTTCTGATAAAAAAAAAAAAATCAGACTGAATCACTTTTTTTTCATTGCTGTGGCCAAAATACATGGAAATTTCAAGGAGGGAAAGTTGATTTGGGCTCCTGGTGTCGGAGGTCCAGTCCCTGGTGGCCGACTCCATGGCTCTGTCCCAAGGGGAGCAGAACAAGATGGCGGCAGGGCCTGGAGGAGGAGAGCAGCTCAGGACAGGGCACCAGGGAGCAGAGAGAGCTCTGCTCACCAGGGACAGGACAGAGACCCCAAAGGCACAGCCCAGGGACCCCCTCCTCCAGCCGCACCCCACCTGCTGCAGTCACCACCCAGTGAGTCCATCCAACAAAGCAAACCAACAACGACAACAAACCGCATGACCTTGGTGTCCTGGACAGCCATCCCTTTGTCACACGGATTCTCCCCGAGGCAGAGGAATCAATGTCACTCGGGCTTTCCAGGATGCACCCACTCGAGGTTGCTTAGCAACCGCATCCCACTCCGACCCGTTCAGACTTCATCATAAAGTAAACACAGAACAGACGTCCTTGGGTTCTGACCCTCTGTGGCTGCGAGGACGAGGACATTAGGAATGGTTGCCTAACGATGTCACAGACCTGTGCAGGGGAAAGGTCTGCGTGAGTGTCCCTGACAAGTAGGAAAAAGAGACAGATCCCCCTCCCGAGAATGATGAATGATTCCAAGGGAAAAAGCTAATTGGATGCTGAAATGCAAGAGTCTGACGTCCACCTGGTCATCGTGCCCAGCGACCCTTCTCCTGCTCGGAATGCAAACTCCCAACAGCAAGCACGACTTTTAAGGTGCCTTTGTACCTCGAAAGTCGACCTCTGGGTTAGAGGCTCCATCCAAGGCGTAGAAAGGAAAGAGTCAGGGATGAAACAGTCACCGAGTCGCGTTGATTGTGCACGTCGATGGCTGACGGGTTTCTCTGCAAAGGTCTCCACGCTCTGACCCTGTCTGCCCTCCCTCTGCCCTAAGCCTTCAAGAAACCGCTGCAACCTCCAATTTTGCACTATCCCAGGCTGGACGTCAGGCCGCCATGCTGCACCCCTCAACCCTGCAGAGCACGGACCCCAGGGTTTCTGCACCTCTCCATCCGTCTTTCCCTGCCGATGCACCCGATGCCTGCAAAGTCCTCCTCTCCATGTCTGTGCATGGCCTGAGGGACCCACCCCGAGCCCCCGCGAGGAGCTCGACCAACATCAAACGCTCGGTTTGCAGCTGGTCTTGGGAGTGGGCAGTTGATCACGTTTTCTCTGCCGACCAGGAGACCACAGTTCCTCCACCTGAGTGTTGTGGACGTTTGGGGTCCGATGATCATTTATCGGCGCGCGTTTTTTTATTTAGAGACACGATCTCGCTAAGCTGCTGAGGCTGGCCTCCCACTTGCGATCCTCCTGCCTCAGCCTCTCAAGTCCATGGGATTCCGTTCTATACCTTTTGAATCAGAAAGAGATGCTTATTTGTTGGACTCTAGCCGGAGTCTGACAGGGGAATGCCCATCTGCATTTGGTCCTGTGTTCTCTGGGCACATTCGGGTGGGTGCTCACACCCCAGGCTGCATGGGGTGGAAGAGACCCACTCCCTGTTCTTACGTCACCAGAAACTAGTGCACAACCAGGCTTTGCAAAACCCAAGAGCTTATTAAAGATGCACAAGGATGATTTTTGCAAGAATGCTCTGCATCATCTCCATCGGTATCAGCTGACACTTTCACATGCACGAACCAAAGGATTCTGGGAAAAGTGAACAGAAGCGCGTCTCTGCTGCAAACAAGGCTCTCCCTGCACCATCTCTCTCCTGAAGCTCTGTGCAACTCACCCTGAAAGCACCTTCGCCTGCAGACGACATGTCAAACCTGATCACGTCGGTGCCCGGCGAGGCGGGAAAACGCTGGCTCTGTTTATAGGAAAAAAATCAGCCCAGGTCTTTGGTCCGTCAAGCCTTATCATCCTACGGTGCTCTGAGAAAGCACAGAGATGTGCGAGATACGAAGATGTGGGTCGAGTTCATCGCGAGTTCAGGGACGGGAAAGGCATCTGCACCCAAAGGGAGTTGGGCTGGAATTTTGGAAAGACGGAGCCACGAGTAAACATCTCTCCAATCAGGATGGCTCTGCTCTCGGGTATCAAAATGTCAAGTTTGCACTTGAACCAGAAGAGAGATTGATTGCATTGAGAGAGAGAGAGAGAGAGAGAGAGAGAGAGAGAGAGAGAGAGAGAGATCACAGTGGGAGCTCCTGGAGGCAGAAGCATCGTATCATGTATAGGAGGCATCAAAAAAAATCTAAACACATTATTACAGAAAACTCGGAAAACAAACATTTGCAACTCTGGACGTCAAGGGCGGGTCAGAGTGCCTCTATTGACATCTGTCAGAAGTGTCCTCTCCTCTTAAATCCCAGTGAGACACAGAGAATAATTAAGAAAAAAAAAAAAAAAAAAACAGCAGAAGTTGTGGCAAACTTATGTCGTCCCAGCAACTGTGGAGGCTGAGGCAGGAGGATCGTAATTTGGAGGCCAAGCCTCAGCAACCTGGCAAAGGGCTGGATGGTGGTCAGTAGTAGATCATGGCTGGCTTCAAAGCCCTCCTTCATCCCACCAAAAAAATATGATGATAATAATAATAATAATAATAATAATAATAATAATAGAAAAAAAGAAAAAATCTAAAAGTCATGTAATATCAGGAATGGAATAGAGAGATACATAATATATATAGATGGATAAATAATATAGCTAGATGGATGGACAGACTGACTGACCAACCTTAGATCTGAAAATTCGTATAGTTTAAAATTTCCACGTTGACCCCTCACCCCAGGTGCTGGTGTGGAGGGGGGCTCTGGGAGGGGCTGAGGTCACAGGGTGCAGCCCATGAAGGGGACCAGGGTCCTTATCAGAGAGACCCCCAGAAGTCCCTGCCCTTCCACCATGGAGGACCCAGGAGAAGGCACCCTCTGGGAGCAGGAAGCAGCCTCAGCTGACCCCGGTCAGCCCCATCTGGACCTCGGGGGGCTTCTGGTCTCTCTGTGCACGTGCATGTGTGTGAGTGCGTGTGAATTCTTTCTAATTTACACGAAGAGACCTGTCACTAATCAGCCACCGAAAGTGTTAGAAAAATCTCTCAGAGATCTTCAATGGGTCCGTGAATCCATCCATCATCTGGGTCTCCTCGACTTCCCTATTATCTGCATCTGTCAATCAATGTCAGTCATCCACCCATGCCTCTGTCTGTCTGTCTATCTACCATGTATCTATCTATCATCTCTTTTTCTATCCATCATCCATCCACCCACCCACCCACCCACCTACCCACCTCCCTATCCACCCACCCGCCCATCCACCCATCTGCACGGGGAGGGAGAGGCTGGTTTTCCGAGTAGAGACCACTTCCCAGAAGAAGGCGCCCTGACTCCGCCCCTTGATGAGCACCTGCCAATCATCCGTGCTCCCGGGTCGCCTTGGCTTCTCTGCAGAACAGTGCACCCCCGTTCACAGGCGCCCTGTGCTCCGACTGAACTCATCACCGGTGCAAACTAGTTGGAATAACTCATTGCGTAAGAAACCTACGCACCTTTATTTTTCCCCTTCTGTTTGCATTATTAAACTGCACATGCAAAAACTCTCCCCAGAGTCCTGACACTGAATTAGGAGTGGGGACATGTCCTTTGTGGATGCATGGAGTTCTCATAGGAGAGGACCCCCGGAAAACGGCTTTCCTGGGGACAGTTCCACCCCCCAGGAAAGCTGATTCAAAGCGCGAAGCTGCGATCCATTGGTATTTTATGGCACCATGTTATTTTTTTCTTTTATTTTGTAGCAGGAATAGTTAACAGTTATCCTGCAAAACCCCACGATGTCAGCCGATGCTGTGCACCGTCACACTGTTGCTAACTACCTGGCAACTGTGTGACAGGTGAACCTGAAGAACTCGGCGTATCTCAGCAGAGGGGGAGCCGGAAGGAAGGTGCGTGTGCGATTCCGTAGGCTGGCGCAGCGGCAGCGTGGGTGGGGACCGAGGAGGAGGGCAGGTGGTTTTGCACCCGTTTCTGTGCTGAGCGGTGTGCACACGGGTGCATCCGTCCAGGCTCACTTTGAAATCGACCCCAAGGTTTCATTCAGATCCTGCGCAGACCTGCACTCTGCATTCCCAAATTGCCACTGTTTACCCTGATTGTCGCCTCCTCCACAGACGCGCTCCATTGGCAGCGTTTATTTTCCACTGAGGGGGAGCACCCGGCAGAAAGCAATCCTGGAATCGCAAGCGACGGCAGCTTTCTAGCAATGCAGAAATGACACCTTATGGCTCCAGTCAGGAGCAAAGTGGCATTTTTGCGCGCGACAGTTGGCTTCCGTCCCCGTCTCCCCAGCGGCTCAGACGACATCCCGGAAGGAGAGGAAGGCTCTGATCATGCATTTGCACATGTAGGACATCCAAAGGCACCGCGCATCTGGGTTCAGGCACAATGGGTAGATTCCCATGCTGCACCCCCTGCCAAAATCATTCGGATCCCGGGACAAATTTCAATTTAAAAATTAACCACTTTAGCCGGTCGCCGTGGTGCACACCTGTCATCCCAGCAGCTTGGGAGGCTGAGGAGGGAGTATCCTGAGTTGGAGGCCGGCCTCGGCAATGCAGCAAGATGCTGTCTCAAGAATAAAAATAAAAATGAAAATTGGGGCTGCAGCTCCAGGCTAAAGCACTCTACCATCAGGTCTCCACTATGCGTTACCCCAAATACTGTCTCCTTTTTTCCATGGAAATGACCACAAATATTTCACCCACACTCTTGTGAGGTCCCTGGTGAATTCCCTCCTGGAGGCTGTGGGAAGGAAAAGGGAGAGACTTTGCATTTCCTCTGTGCCCGTCGGGAGCGGCCTCGGGACCCCTGGATCTTCAGGAAAAGCTCTGCTTCCCTACAGGAAGAAGCATTAATCAGGGCAACTGAAGAGGCCTGAGTCTATCTGAGGCTGAACTTCATTGGCTGTCCATATATATATTTTTTGTTTGTTTGTTTATCTAGTTTTGCTTTTAGTAGCAGGTGACATTTCAGATTGGCTTTGTTCAGTTAGCAGTATACATTGGGGTCACTTAGTGTCTGTGTCCACAGTTCTCCCATTTCTTTGCATGTTCTTGTAGCTCACCTTTTTCAGTGCCATATAATATTCCATTGAACAGACATAATACAGGTTATTTTTCCATTCTCCTATGGAAGAACATCTTGTTCACCTGGAAATTCCAAGAATAAATAGCCACATCGTTGCAGGCAAAAATGTTCAGATGCTTGGAAGAAAACAGAAGACCAGCTGGATCCGTTATTGTCCACACCACTTGAATGCTGAAAGGCTGGTTCATTTTGATCCTTCCTCGCTCACGTAGACACGGCCTCACAGATTTGAGGTCAAGGAAATGATGAGCTTGGATCAAAGTCCAGGAAGCACTGGAGACTCTGGTGGGCTCCGACCCCAGCTCCATCGTGGTTGGAAAAGCCATTTCAGTCTGAGTTTCCTCCACCCACTCTTGAGGCTGCCCAGACGTCAACAGAGACTGCAGGGCTTCTCAGATGCGAGCAAGGAAACCCTCGTGAAAACTACCAGGCTGTGGGGACAGGCTCACTCCTATGTTGCTGGTGGGACTGAAAATTGGTGCAGCCACTCTGGAAACAGGATGGAGATTCCTCAGAAAACTCAGAATGGAATCACCATGTGACCCAGCTATCCCACTCCTCAGTCTATACCCAAGGGACTTAAAATCAGCCCATACTACAGGGACACAGCCACATCCATGTTCATAGCAGCTCAATTCACAATAGCTAAACTGTGGAGCCAACCTAGATGCCCTTCAGTAGATGAATGGATAAAAAAAAAAAGCGGTATGCCTACACAATGGAGTATTACTCAGGCATGAAAAAGAATAAAATGATGGCATTTGCAGGTAAATGGATGGAGTTGGAGACTATCAGGCCAAGTGAAATAAGCCAGTCCCCCAAACCAAAGGCTGAATGTTTTTTTCTAATATTATGATGCTAATTCACAATAAGGGAGGTGGGAGCTAGAGAAGAGTAGAGGCACTTTGGATTAGGTATAGGGTAGTGAAGGGAGGGGAGGGGATCTGGGGATAGGAAGGACTGAAGAATGAATGGGACTTTATTTGTTACCTTATGTACACACAGGACTGTGGGACCAATGTGATTCTACATCACACATAATCAGAAAAAAAAATTAAAAATTATACCCCATCTACGTATGTTCTATCCAAGGGCATGAATGCATTCTACTGTCCGGTAGTTCAAATGTTAAAACTAATTTAAATAAAAACTGCAGGGGACATCTCCAGAGCGTGTTTCCAGAAGATTGAGGGTGGATGAATGAGCATCTGGACCCTCAAAGGTACCTGAGACACAGAGACAAGGGTTTCAGAGAACCCTGGCGGGGGGCCTAGAAACCGCCCCAGCACTGGGACAGATGCCACCCTCAAGAACTGCTACCTCTGACCCTGAGCCCAGGGCTGGCCCCACATCAGTTCTCCTGGTCTGTCATTTGTGCTGAGCATTAATAAAAGTTCTGTCTCCCAAGCAACTCACAGACGGAAGCCGCGTCAGACTAACCTTCTGCATCGTAAATTCATGCTTTTTTGGAGGTGTCTAAGGAGCACTCGGAGCCCTAAGGATCACTCTCTGGATGTCAAAAACCTTCAGAGGCCATATAAACACCTGTCAATGACACTGTGAATGTCACACCACATGTTCAATCAAATAGCCGGGCGTGGTGGCCCACACCTGCAATTCCAGAGACTAGGGAGGCTGAGTCAGGAGGATCACAAGATGGAGGCCAGCCTCCACCATTTAGTGAGAAACTGTTTCACAATGAATTGGAAGGGGGTGCAGCTTGGCGACAGAGTGCCCCTGGGTTCAATGAGGAAAAAATAAAATTAAATTAATAAGCAAAACATGGAATCAAATAGAATACAAGGTTTTGTTAGTGCAAAATCAATGACAGAAAGACATAAAATTTTTGGATAATGTGAGCTAAATACTCCATGACCCAACTCAGATGAGACAGTGCCAATGGGTCCCATGGGGACAACAGGTCCCAATTGTGAAAGAAGACATGAATTCAGGTCAGAAATGCGTTTTGTTTAAAAAAAAAAAAATCCTGATCTCCAAGTTTTTACTCCTTCAAAACCGTGTGGCACATGCATGGGGTGGGACCTTTAAGAGGTGGAGCCTACAGGGAGGAGGTTAGGTCATTGGAAGTTCTGCCTGAGAAGATGGGACCCTAGTCGGCCCCAGGGAGCTGCTATCAAAAACCTTCACGGCTCCCTCCCCAATCGCTGACTTCCTGTTTTGCAAGGGATTTCTCGGGGACTTGTCCCCACCAGGACACCCTTAACCTTGAGACCCTTACCAGGATCCGAACAAACAAAGCCACCAATGTTGAGTTTTCAGTATCCAAACCATGAGCTAAACACAGCTTTTTTTTTTTTTTTTTTTTTTTTTTTTTTTGTCTACATACATCGCCCGGCCTTTGGTGTTTTGTTATAGCAACGTCCAAAGAGCGAAGACGAAAATCTAACAGGAAGTAGAGCAGATGGGACTCTCATGAACTCAGGTGTTTCAAGAGGTTTGACGGGGACACGTCCCAAGATTCCACTAGAGCTTGAGAAGGGAATTGGCTGAGGTACATTTAATACGCCTAGTCTGGTGCACACCATAAATATACAGGAGAGTATTGGTTGCTTCTCCTTTTGACAGCTTGATTGACAGGAACATGGGACTGGCTGCCAATGTCTGTCATCAAGAGAGTGTCACATATCCCTTAAAAATATCAATACTTAAAATTCCAAGAAATAGCCAGGCACGGTGGCACATGCCTGTCCTCCCAGCAGCTTGGGAGGCTGAGATAGGAGGATTGTGCATTCAAAGCCAGCCTCAACGACAGCAAGTGCTAAGCAACTCAGGGAGACCCTGACTCTAAATAAAATGCAAAATAGGGCTGGGGATGGGGCTCAGGGGTCAAGTGCGTCTGAGTTCAATCCTTGGTACCAAAAAAAAAAAACAAAATCCAAGAAATATTTCCACTGAATGCGTGTCACTTTGACACCACCATGAAGTCCAAGAAATCCTACATTGAACTCCCTCGATGCTGGGTCTATCTAACTGTCAAAATGATGCAAATGGCCACAGTTTTTCTGTTTTTCACTAGGACCAGAATACGTCAGCCTGCACAATACTTGTCTGAGAAAGCAAGCACAGGTATGGGATTCAAAGGACACAGAGTCACGTAGACGGGACCTACACGTGACATTATTAAGACGCAATCTTATCACCATGGACAGTGTCAGTGCATGTACCAGGATTCTCGAGGATTAAATGACACTTGTAAAGTAGTCAAAAGCAAACGTTAAAAAGGGAATTAATTAACCTCCTGGGGGGGGGGAATCTTATGATTGATTCAAAAAGTTCCTACATATCGTCCGACATCCTGTCATCCATGAGAGGCGAGAGTGGAGATCGACCTTGGAAAGGGACACCTCTCTGCATAGGACAAATGATAATTTGTCAAGGAAGGTTCAATGACCACAAATCCAACACAGTTTCGGTGGCCGCCACGGCAGGTGGTCCTCATTTCTCAAACATGCTGATTTGAAATGTGTATAGCCTGTTTTCTATAACACAATCTCACCCAACAGGAAAATTACTGAGCAAAAAGGTTTACATGGAATGCAGGTATGGTACGCTCAAGAGGTTGCGTCGAGTGTTGGCTTACTCCGTGGCCAAGACCCAGGCTGGTGGAATTCATCCTAGGGTGAAAGAACAAATGCCAAATGCCGTGGCCATTCTCGCATTTATGCCAGACGCACTCTCAAAACAGACTGTTGAGTCCTTAATCCATTAGTGGTCATCCCAGTGACGGATGATCCCTTCATGACGGTAGAGCATCCATGACTTTTCCAAGGTCCGCCCGGGTCCCACGTTTTAATATCCCATGTTGGGGATTCGGTTGAAATTGGAATATTATAGAACATTCACAACGATTTCCACTTGGAGGATCGTCTGCAAACATCGGTTGCAGGGTTGCAGATGGAATTCTTAAAAATTAAAAGAGAAAGAGAGCTTCCCGGGTGCAATTTGGGGCTTTGGGGGCGTTATTTTGCCGTAAGTGAAGGCTCATTGGCACCCACAGACGTCAGACAGATATGGCAACGCTCTGGAGAAGGGTTGGCAATCGGCAGGATTCCGCCTGGAGTTGGTTTGTTGGCCCACACGTGTCGACGGCAGACGGGGAGGCGGGAAGATGTGCGAGTCTCCTCCTGCAGCCAGAAGTGATTCCTTCTTTGTTATTTTTAAAATGTCTTGGACACTTGGCTCCTTTCTATTTACAGAACGCGGGATGCTTCCCGGCGACTCCCATCCCACCATTTTCTTCTTGGTTTTCTCATCAAGACACCAGAATTCCTGGGTCGGTTTTGGAGCTCAAGCTGATCCCTGGTATTTTTTTTCTGGAATCACCACCCAACTGGAGGGTCTCTTGCAGAGCAAAATCTCGCAGAAGGGTCCCCGTTGGCCTCTAAAGCACCCCGAGGGATTTTATCCAGACGCAGGGATTCGACGGTGAACTGGAAATATATTCCCTACAAAGATTGTTAACTGGAGTCAAGGAAATGAATGATTGATTTTTCCAAAAATACGTTGAGGAGAGAGCTGAGAAGCAGCAATTAAAACAAATGGATTAACTCGTATCAGATGAGGAGGGGGGCGGAGGTGGAGAAGAAGAGTGACCCCAGCAAACAGAAGAAGAATTCAGACCAAGTCCATTGAATGTCCCCAAGTGGACGGAAAGACAAGGCGGTATGACTCCATGAGAAATGGTTTTATGGCAGTTCAAGAGACGGGGGGCGGGGGGGGGGTGTTTGTCAGGTTTTCATGAACAGGATCCGGAAACTTCACAAGAACAGCCTGAAAGAGAGACCATTTCTTTGGGCTCATGGGATCAGAGGATTCAGATCATGGTCAGTGGGCACCAAGGCAGAAACAATATGGCGGAAGGAAATGGTAATGGAAAGTTCCTCAGTGCAGGAAAGTTGGGGAGCAGAGACATGGAGGAAGGGGCTGAGGAGAAGATGACCCCTTCCCCATAGGTCCCACCTCTCGGTAGTCTATGCAAACAGCAATGGATCGATCCACGGATGAGGGCACAGCATCTAGGATTCAAGTCCACCTTGGGGTCTGGCTACATGGGGAATGAGATTTGAGAGACATTTTCTAGATGCAGATCACAACAGGGAGAAAAATTTAAAATCTGAACATGAGATATTACAGTTCAGATGGGAGGTGTTTTCCAAAAGCTCATGGGTCAGAAGGTGCAAAGGTGTTCAGAGGTAGATTATGAGATTATTAAATTAATGAGTGGATTAATCCACTTGGATGGACTCACTGGGTGGTGACTGCAGCAGGTGGGCTGTGGCTGGAGGAGGGGGTCCCTGGGCTGTGCCTTTGGGGTCTCTGTCCTGTCCCTGGTGAGCAGAGCTCTCTCTGCTCCCTGGTGCCCTGTCCTGAGCTGCTCTCCTCCTCCAGGCCCTGCCGCCATCTTGTTCTGCTCCCCTTGGGCCAGAGCCACGGAGTCGGCCACCAGGGACTGGACCTCGGAAACCATGAACCCCAGATACTACTCGTCTTGTAATTGGTCTTGTCGGGTTTTTGGTAACGACAAGAATAAGCTGGTTAAAGTAGAAGAGCTCGAATAACGAGCTAAACTTGAAAACTACAGTGAACACGGATCACACAGGTGAAGGCTACGGAGTCTGTTTCACAAAAGGTATCAGTGAGAGAGAAATGGAAAAAGAAATCTCCCTTAAATGCCAAAATAAAGAGGCAGAAAGGTGAGAGGTCCCGTAAAAGGAGTCTTATAAAAACAGAAAAACAGAGGGTTAAAGGCTGAGGGAAATCATATCAGAAAGAGAGGCTGAGTATTTCACAGAATTAAAAGAAAAAAAATGATAACTTCCTTTGATTGCACATTCTGCAAAATGAAAAGTGCAGACTAATTTAACATAAAAGAAAAAGAGAACTCTGGGCACATTATCCTAATTTTTGCTACTTCAAATTAAAAAAAAAAAATGCAGAGTGGAGTCTCCTAATCAGGAAAAAGTAGATTATATGCAAAGGAATGAAAATTGGGTGAAAATTTAAAAATGTACTGGGTGCTTTTAATATGTTTAAGGCAAAGGTACTCAGCCCACAGTTTACATCCAGGGAAACCGTATCTGAAATATAAAAGAAAAGGAGCAATGTTTTCAGACCAGACATTTCCTCAGAGAATTTAAGGTATTAAACCTTCTTTGAAAAAAAAATGGTGGAAAGATGTATTTCTCGGAGGAGAGAAGCCAACCCAGGGCAGAGCACTGTTGTAAAAGTCATCATGAAATGTCACGGCAAAGAAGCCACGGCCACTAATGACACTGAGGAGGAACCAGGAGCTGAGATTCCCTCAGAATTTATCACAGGGAGAGGAGACGGACGTGGGGAAGCCAAGAGGAAAGAGCAGTGTGAATGGTCACCTCCCCCAGGACAGAATTCAGAGGCTGAAAAGGTGGAGGGAAGGAACAGGGAGACAGAGGGATTTCAATAAAAAAATAATCATGCAAGGAATTCAGCATTTGAAATTCAATGAACTTCATGAATGAAGGAGGATGAGGAGGAGGAAGAGGAGGAGGAGGCAGAGGAATAGGAGGAGGAGGAGGAATAGGAGAAGAAGGAGGAGGAGGAGGAGATGGAGGAGGAGATGAAGGAGGAGGAGGTGGTGGAGGAGGAGGAGGAGATGGAGGAGGAGGAGCAGAAGGAGGAGGAGATGGAGGAGGAGGAGCAGGAGGAGGAGGAGGAGATGGAGGACGAAGATGAGATGGAGGAGAAGGAGGAGATGGAGAAGGAGGAGGAGATGGAGGAGGAGGAGGAGGAGGAAGAGGAGGATGAGATGGAAAAGGAGGAGGAGGAGATGGGGGAGGAAGAGATGGAGGAGGAGGAGATGGAGGAGGCGGAGATGGAGGAGGAGGAGATGGAGGAGGCGGAGATGGAGGAGGAGGAGATGGAGGATGAGGAGATGGAGGAGGCAGAGATGGAGGAGGAAGAGGAGAATGAGGAGGAGGAGGAGGAGATGGAGGAGGAGGAGGAGGAGGAGGAGGAGGAGGAGGAGGAGGAGGAGGAGGAGGGGAGGAGGAGCAAGAGGAACGAGGAATGTAGCAATACAATTATAAAAGCAACTTCTACAGTGAAATGTAAGAAAAGCCAAAGATAACATTTTAACAAATTGAGGTCTTTTTTAATATTTGGAGAAATAGACTTTGTATTAACTAATTAGGGTGAATTTGGGCTGCTTTAGCCAGGGGTGGCTGAAAATAAAAGGTACACAAACTTGGACAGGAATGAAGAGGCTAAAAATGTGAACTCTATGGTAACTCTGTGGGGGAAATATCAGGAGGCCAACTTCATACCAGAGAAACACGAGAAATTTCAAAATTAAATAGTACAGACTGGGAAAGAAAGAGAAGATTGACAGGTATCATTGACAACTTCACACAGGAGCCTAAGAAGAAAGTCACAAAACATTTATGAAGCATATCACCAGGCTTGGTGGCACACGCCTGTCATCCCAGCGTCTCAGGAGGCTGAGGCAGGAGGATGGCGAGTTCAAAGCCAGCCTCAGCCAAAGTGAGGCCCTAAGCAGCTCAGGGAGACCCTGCCTCTAAATAAAATGCAAAATAGGGCTGTGGACAGGGCTCAGGGGTCGAGTTTCCCCGAGTTCAATGAAAATATGTATTCACCAGAATATGTGGGTGTTTATATATGAAATTTAAAAATGATCTAGGGGCATAATTCCTTCAGAATCTAAGAAAGCATGAGTTGACAGAGAGATGCTTGTGAAAATTTAATAATAAAAAAACACACACACACAGAAGTTCAACATCCCTAAATCAAATTTCCCAAATCCAAAATGCATCATGATGTGACATTTTTTGACCACCAGCCTGATGTCACAAATGGAAAATTCCAAACCAAGAAACACTGCTTTGTGCCCAAGATTATGAAATATATTGAACAAAACTGAGAACGTAAGGTCTATAGGAAATATAAACCAGTTGGTTTGGTTTGTTTTTGTTCGTGTTGGGCTATTTTTACTTTTATTCATTCATTATTTTATTTTCGGATTAGAACTGGGCGCCGTCTGCAGGGAATCCCACTCTGTATATGCACCAATTACAGAACCTGAAACAATCCAAATTGTGTAACATTCCTAGTCCTCGGAGTTTTCAATGCAGAAATCAACCAATGTTTGTGAATATAGCTTAGATTTTGTGCATGTAAAACGCTTCCAGACAGACGTGGGTTCTTACAGAGCATGCCAATCAGAAGTGGTGCTTTGAAAAGACAGATGTGGTGCAATCATCCCCTCCCTCACCGCACAGCAATCGGATTAGAAACTGGCCCCTAAGAGATTTCCAGAAACCGACGGATACTTCATGATGGCAGCTGGCAAAGCCATACAATTTTACTCGGTGATCTTTCGTTAAGCCACCTAAAGAGAATATCGTTGCAAAATTCCCGATTATTCGATTTATCTAAGAAATGTTAAAAATCCAAATATTGAATGTGCATGTGCACAGATATGGATCTTCACGCTCAAGAGAAGAGCAGAAACAGATGTTTCAGGGTCCAGAGTCTGTAACGGACTTGTGATATGGACTTCCATGCAAAGGGTCTACAAAGAAATACCCAGAGGGAGAGAAAACCTCAAATATACACCTACAAATAAGTGAGAAAGTTACTCCAGGGACACAGAAAAAGGATACTTGTGCTAGTTACTAAAGGAAAGTTGAAGACAATCTGAAATAGATTTAAATAAAGGAAAAATGGTAGATACCATTGAACGAGTCAGAAAAATGTCCCCCACGACACATCAGTCGAGATACTTTTCACCTAATATGTATTAATCCTTGTTGAACTTTTCTTTGGAAAATATAAACTGAAAGAAAACTGTCTCTATCTCTTGGAGGAATCGTTGGATATCAAAAGAATTGGAAAAACTCAACACAATTATAAATGAAATTCACCTGAGAATGTAGATCTAGGCAACCTAAGTGGAATAGTAAAGGGAACCAATTTAATATGACATTAGCTATTTTTTTTTAAATTGAATTGAATTAAATTAATAACAATCTTCCATTGCATTATTTGAATTCATGAATAAAATTAAAGGAAAATCAGGTAACAAACTGTAGATATCCTGGAAAATATATTTTGGCCATGTTCAATCTCTATCAGACAATGGAAAGAAAACCTTTTCAAAAACTGAGCCGGGTACAGTGGCACACACCTGTAATCCCAGCATCTTGGGAGGCTGAGACAGGAGGATCACATGTTGGAGGCCAGCCTCAGCCAGAGCAAGGCGCTAAGCAACTCAGTGAGACCCTGTCTCTAAATAAATCACGTCTCAAGAAGTGGGGGACGGTCAACAGAGGAGGCAACTTGAACTTAGGAAGATTTGTGATGTTTCCTCCAATGACCCCCCAAATGCCTATAGTTACCACCCACCTAGTCCATATGGATGGATTAATCCACTGACAGGTGAGACCACTCAGGACCAATCATCTCACCTTGTCTCACACGTGACCTTTGGGGTGACACCTCACATCTAAACCATAACCTCTTACTTTCTCTACTATCCACTCCTGGCCATGACCATCCTGCCCTCCCACCACAAGTGCCAATCAATGGGTTCACCCAATTTTTGACTCCAACTTTCCCCATTTATAGTCAAAGTAAACCTTCGTGCTTCATAAGTTAACTTCTTCAGGGATTTCACTATAGAAGTACACGTGAAAAAGCACAACTGTACTTAGAAGAACCAAGTTTTAGCCTAACTGGGTGAAAAATATCTTTGGATCCCTACCTCACCCCATATACAAAAAAAATAAAAATAAAAAAAAAATAGCTAAAAATAAGGCACAAAAAAATACCCAGGAGAAGAGTTTTGTGATGTTGGGGTAGAACGGAATTTCTTGACTAGGCATTACTTAGGGAAAGACCTAAGGAAGAAAAAATAGTGTAGGTGGATTTTTGCTACAGTCAAAGGATTTTTCTCTTGTTGTTCTACTCAGAAGTCAGAATGATGGATGGGTGACAGACAGAGATGATATTTTCAATGTGTCAAATGCTCAGTGGCCAAATGCCTACAAAAAGCTTGTTTGTTGGAAATGCTCTTTGTTTTCATGGCTGTGGCTGGGATAGAGCAGAGGCGATGAGCATCCTGTACGTGCCCATGTCTCCTGCATGTCCCCAATTAGATCCTCTGCATGGTCAGCCTGAATGGTCCTTCAGGGCTTCTCTGTGGGCTCCAATATCACCATGACAACAGGTAGCCCCCCCAAATCCCTGCCCAAGTTGACATCTCCCCACAGCTAACGGGGTTCTAAATAACAGTGATTGTTAAGACAGAATAAAAAATAATAATAATTCTGTTTCTCAACAGCTACAGAGAGAACAGAAAGCTTCGCTTCCGAAGGAAAATAGAGGCCAGTGTCATCACAGGAGCTGGGGTTTGTGCAAATTGAACACATAATGAGGGTCCGGTATACATCCAGTGCCCCTTCATTGCTTCACCACTGAGCCCCGTCCCCAGACTTTTTCTTTTTTATTTAGAGACAGAGTCTCACTGAGTTGTTTAGTGCCTCACTAAATTGCTGAGGCTGGCCTCCAACTTGTGATCCTCCTGCCTCAGCCTCCCGTGTGGCTGGGACACTGCGCCTGGTTCTCACGCACTGTCCATAAATCATACCAGCTTGATTCTCCTGTCTTTCATGTAAACCTCGCAACCATGACATTAATTGTGTAGGAAGAATATATTAAACCTATCAATTATGTCTATTTTCCAGTAAAATGCAAAAAAAAAAAAAACCCACAAATAAATAAAGCAGCAATTCAAACCCCTTTTTTTCCCAGCTCACATTTAGCCAGAGATGGTTATCATAAAAGCACAAAAATAAGAGCCTGTTTTTCCTCAATAAATCATCGAGAACATGCAGAATATGTCACCAATTCCATGTTAATAAGCACTAATTGTGCTTGTGCTGGTGGGAGACGTTCTTTGTGTGGTGCAATGAGTGTGTTTGTGTGTGTGTGTGTGCGTGTGTTTGGTGCCTGGGGACGAGTCCAGAGCTCCACACACGCTAGACAGCTGCTCTGTCCCTGACCAGCCCCTCTCCCCGCCCCGCGCACGCTGTGCTTTGAGACTCTGGCCTGGCAGGCTCCCCCTCTGAGCAGATAACCCACTGGTCACTGGGTCCCTCATTGGGACAGTTGGAAATGAGCTTCTGTCCACTCAAGCCATGAGCCCTCGGTGGCTGGCGATGGAGCAGGCAGGGGGCCAAGCCAAGGTAAGGGCAGTTATGTCCGATGGCACCATCTGGACGGCTACGTAGGCCAGACGGAGAGGTGAGCAGATCACAGGGGTCAGAGCTGTGAATGTCCACGGGCAAATCAAGGCTGTCACTGCTGAATCCACCGCTCCAGACTCCAGACTCCGCTGTCAGAATGATTGATTCTGCAGAGGATCAACAGGACAATGCACGCCAACGCCTCACCCCGTCTGAGGCATTTAGCAAAGGGTCAGGAACGGTCACTCCTCCCCTGACCGCTCCTCTGCCCCTTGGAGACCTATTGCAATTTGGTTCCAAACATTCTTCACTCTCTTACAAAAAAACAACAAAGTGCTCAGGTTTCCTTCTCCTAGAGATTCTGACAGTCTCTTCCGGGGCTCCCTGGACCCTGGACCTGTTGATATTTAAACCTAGATACTCCTGGGTTGAGGGGCTCCATACTGGACATTGAGAAAACTTTAGCATTGCAAGGAACTCATCGTGTGCATTTAGTTTTTCCATCTGTTGTGCGTGTGGTACTTGGGATTGAACCTCATACATTCTAGGCACTTGCTGTACCACCGAGCTGCACCCTCAGCCCCTTTTTATAATTTTATTTGGAGGAAGGATCTCACTATGTTGCTGAGACTGGCCTCCAATTTGCAATCCTCTTGCCTCAGCCTCCGAGTCACTTGGATTATAAACCTGCACCACTGGGTTCAGCAAAAGCCTACAACTGATTCGTGGTTATCTCAAGGGGAACAGATGCCAATGTTGACATGATATCTGAACAGACTTCACCCTGTTTTGCTCCCATTTCAACAGAACCAAGGTGGATAAGGGGGCTGTGGGCTGGGACCTTGGTTCTAGAAAGATCATGGTCAGGATTTTGACTCTCAGGATGGGGGGGGGTACCCCATCCACCAATTTTTTTCTTCTGTAATGGTAACCCGCCACCTGCCAATGATAGTGCCATCATCACCACCATCGTCACTATCATCTCCTTGAGCATCATCATCACCACCATCACTAGGACCACCATCAATATCATCACAACCACCACCATCACCACCATCATCATAACCACCATCATCATAACCATCATCATCATCACCATCATCACCACCACCACCACCATCAACACCACCACCATCACCATCATCACTATCACCAACACCTTGATCATCACCATCATCATGACCATCACCATCATCAACTTCATCACCATCATCACCATCATCATAACCATCACCACCATCACCACCATGATAACCATCACTATCATCACCACCATCACCACCACCACCATCACCAACACCTTGATCATCACCATCTCACCAGCATCACTAAGACCATCATCACCATCACCATCACCACCACCACCATCACCACCATGATAACCATCAGTATCATCATGAACATCACCACCATCATCACCACCATCACCATCATCATGAACATCACCACCATCATAACCACCATCACCACCATCATCACAACTACCACCATCATCATCACCACCATCACCACCATCACCATGATCTTCATCTCCATCACCATCACCATCTGAATTTAATGGTGTGAACATAGGGTGGGAAAATCATGGTGGAACCCATTAATTTTGCACACTTGCAGAGTGTGGTCCTCCCAAGGGACCGGCTAGGCATCAGGCAGAGCTACAATATGGACCCTGGACACAATAAGTCATGGTCCAGGAACATCATTGCTCTCTGTCGAGTCCCTGCTTACAACCTCTCCTTCCCAATAACTGAGATCTTGTTTCTATACATGAACTTATTTCCAATGGAAGCCCCATGCACAGTGTTCCCCCTTCTGTAAATATAACATCTCTCACTGATTTTATTTATTTATTATTTATCTTTTTTAAAATATTTACTTTTTAGTTGTAGGTGGACCTACCTTTTCATTTATTTATTTTTATGTGGTGCTGAAGATCAAACCCAGGGCCTTGCACATGCTAGGTGAGTGCTCTACCGCTGATCCACAGCTCCAGCCCCTCAGCTACTTTTATTGATCTCTTATTATCCTCATCAGAGCTCATGCTGAAAGCCAATCCTTAGGCATAAAACTCTAGGCACATTTTTTAAAATAATTCCTTTAAAAGGGATTGCAAGGGATAGGACTGTGGCTCAGTGATAGTGCAGTTGCCTGGCATCTGTGAGCCACTGGGTTCAATTCTCCGCACCACGTATAAACAAATAAAATCAAGAACTATCAACAGTTAACAAAGAATATAATAAATAAATAAATGGGATTGCAGGAGGTGCAACTCTGGGTTTGATCCTCAGCACTGCATATAATTTTTTAAAAAGTAAAGGATCCATTCACAACTAAAAATACTTTTTTTAAAAAAAGTTGTTTTTGTTTTTATTTTTATATTTTTTGTCTTGAGATGCATTGCCAAAAAGCTTGGTATCGATTTATTAAAATACTTGCCAACGATGGCGACATGCCCATCCTCTTCAGCAGTAAACAGGTTCTCATTGTGTCTTTGCTAACAGAAGGAGATGAAGTCATGTTTCCTTTCATTCAATTCAATTGACTTCCCATAGGAACCCGCAGAGGGAACTGTCAGCAAGACTCAGCTCCTCATTGTGGGTCGCCTTCTTGAGTGATTTTGTAGTTAAAGATTTAACTGCTCCTGGTTTTACTTTTCTGATTTGGACCACGGCACTTTTGAGAGTTGTGGGGTGAACTGACCGACAGCAGATGCTCAGGCATCGCTGTAAAGCCTCAGCTTCAGAAATGTCACCAGATAAAATCCAATGAATGCCATCTTCATATCATCACCATCAAAGCCACATCCCCATCAATAGTATCCTTGCAACCATCCTTATCCTCATTACCACCTTACCCTGCCATCACAATAACTATCATCCCTGCCATGAAAATCATCTCTGCCACCACCATCATCATTATCATCACCATCATCACCACCAACATCACCTCCACCACCATCACCACCCTCATCATTATGTTGCCCACCACCATGATAATCACCACCATCTCCTTCTCCATCACCACCACCATCATCATTATCACCACCATCATCACCATCATCACCACCAACATCACCTCCACCACCATCATCACCCTCATCATTATGTTGCCCACCACCATGATAATCACCACCATCTCCTTCTCCATCACCGCCACCATCATCATTATCACCACCATCATCACCATCATCACCACCAACATCACCTCCACCACCATCATCACCCCCATCATCATGATGCACAAAACCATCATGATAATCACCACCATCTCCATCTCCATCACCACCACCATCATCATTATCATCATCATCGTCAATATCACCATCATCAACATTAATATCATCTCCATCACCAATATCTCCAACACTATCACCATCACCACCACCATTATCACAATAATGATCACCGTTATCATCACCACCAACATCATCTTCACCACCATCATCACCCCCATCATCATGAAGTCCACCACCATCATGATAAGCACCACCATCTCCATCTCCATCACCACCACCACCATCATTAACATCATCATCAATATCACCATCGTCATATTATCTGGTCATCATCATCATCACCATCATCAACGTCATTATCATCTCTATCACCAATATCAGCATCACCACCATCATCAAGTAACCATCACCATCACCACCATCATCACCCCATTATCATGATGTCTATCACCATCATTATAATCATCTTCACCAACATCTCCATCATCATCATCATCATCACTATTTCCTGATCACCATCATCAGCACCACCATTATCATCTCTATCACCAACATCTCCCTCCCTATCATCCCTCATTTGTCATCAAAATGCATCATCATCACTGCCATCACCACTATCATCATCATGTCCATCACCATTACCACCCTCATCATGATCATTACCACCACCACCATCATCACCTCCATCAACATCATGATCACCACCACCACCATCATCATCACCTCCATCAACATCATGATCATCACCACCACCATCATCATGACCTCCATCAACATCATGATCATCACCACCACCATCTTAATCTTCAAAATCATCATCTCCATCACCATCTTCAATTCCATCACCATCATCACCACTGTCATCAAAATATAATCCTTGATACCATCATCACCATCATCATCATCTATTACGACGATGTCATTCACTTATGAGTTGATTGTACCCTTTGGCCCATGGCTTGTTCGTGTTGTTTAATTTGATTAGATTTTAAAGATCTAGAGCTGACGATCCCTTGTTGCACATTGCTCAATCTCCTCACCCACAGGTTTGCCTCTCACCTACGTCATCTCCACCCTCATTCTAGAAAGTCACCTTGCTCCATGCTCTATGGCCCATTGCTTCTTCAATTGGTATCATCTTTTTCTTTCAGGTGATTTCCAGTGACAGAAAGGAGTAGTCTCCTTATTTGTTCTAATTAATCCCACCTGACGGTGGACTGCACTTGGACGTGTCCTACATAGATGGAGTGTCACTTCTCCTTCTGCTTGTGCATGAGGTAGAATTACCCTGGTCCTGGGGTCATATGTGCAGGATAATAATGCCCTGCTCATTCTCCTGTCCTCCCTACCCCACACCCCACCTGTCCCTTCACTCCCCGCTGCCTAACCCAAAGTATCTAAGGAGTGACTTTTATGCTTGGTTCAAAAATGCTCTTGTCCATTAACCAAAAGACTAACTTACATTGTTAAGAGAGAAAGATCCTCTTTCTCGTGATCCCCTCCAGGGTCACTAAAATGTGGATGCCTGGGACCAAGTTCTGTAAATGGTAAGTCAGTGGGGACCTGGTGGGAGCCACTTGAGAACGTTGTCCACTTGATTGACAGCAACAGCTGTCTGGCATTGACCTTCTGCACCGGCCCTTTATGTGCATGGGTTGACTAGACGATCCCCCATGACTTCAGACAGTATACCTTCCCATCAGGGGTCAGGAAACGTTTTCTGTAAAGGGCAAACGTAGGACATACTCTAGGTTTTGAGGGTTATATGGCCCCCGTTGCAACTCGTGCGCCAATACAGTGCTGAAATAGCCCTGGGCAATACACGCATTAGATGTCACAGTTTAGGGGGAGTCCACGGGTTATACCCTGCGCCCTTCTTCCCCTGTCCAGTAGGGGATGATATCCTCTTCCAGGTGGATGCTGGACCTCGTTGGGCTTCTCAGGTTTCATTCATCCCATCCGTCAATACTCTCTCTACCTCAGCAGGTACCTGGAGCACAGCACTGTGCCATTAGCTGACCACAAGCAGCAGCTGTCCTTCAGCTGCTGGCTGAGCACACACTCCCCATGCACAGCTCCTCCGTTCCTTAAGAGAGGCTCAGCCGGGACAATCAATACGAGCTCAGCCCCACGGCCTTCATCGGGGAGAAGGCTGTTTTTTCTCCATGTCAATTCTCTCTGCACACAATCACTAGGTCCATGACGGATCCTTCACCTTTCCCCTTAGTCCATTCCCACCCAGACTCCGGGGGGCAGGGGCCTAAGAGATCTTTCCATCTCTCTCCAACTGGCTACATCATCACATTGGTCACAGTCCACGGTGCTAACCACTACCTGCCCGTCTCCTCCAATAGGCTTGTAAGGAGATACACCTACAACAGCAAAGGGGTGGCCATTGTGCTAATCTGGAGCTCACACAGAAGGACGTTTTTCATGATGGAGGAAGAGGAGGAGAACAGGGTTCCATAAATCCTTCAAGGGTCTGGCTCCAATCACTTAAAACTTTCTTCCAACTCCTACCTACAAGGTGCTACTACCTACCGATACCATCAAGCTGGAGATCAAGCTATTAAGGTTTCCTTTGCAAAAGCTCACGGGTTGAAAGGTTGACCCCAAATGCAGTAATGAAGCAGGAAAGTGACTAGATCATGAGGTTTTGACCTCATAAGTGGATTAATCCATTGATATGGATTAATGCATTTCTGTGGATTAATGCATTACTGTGGATCAATGCATTACTGTGGATTAATCCATTAATGTGGATTAACCTGTTAATGTGGATTAACCTGTTAATGTGGATTAATCCATTAATGTGAATTAATCCATTGATATGGATTAATCCATTGATATGGATTAATCCATTAATGTGAATTAATCCATTGATATGGATTAATCCATTGATATGGATTAATCAATTGTTATGGATTAATCCATTTGATATGAATCCATTGATATTAACCCATTGATATTAATCCATTGATATGGATTAATGACTTCAAAGAGAGTGGTGGAAACCATAGGCAGAGGGGCGTGACCACAAGTAGGTCACATGTCTTGAAAGGGTTTATGTTGTCTATGACCTTTTGCTCTTCCTCTGATTCCTGGATGCCCTGAGATGAGCAGCTGTGCTCTGATACATCCCTCCGCCATGATGCTCTGCCTCAGGACAGGCCCACATGGAGGAGGCCAAGCCAGGATGAACTGAAATGTATGACCCTGTGAGCCCAGATAAACCTTTCTTCCATGAGTGGTTTTTTCCTCAGGCATTTCAGCATAGCAATGGTAAACTGACTTATACAGAAACAATAGCAGAAATCCTAAGAAAAATACATTGAAACCCAGCACAACGCTAATGGTGCACAGTGTTGGATTTAGATGACTGCACAAGAAGGGAGACTGGTTTCTATGACCCGGTGAGCAGCAGGCAGCCTCCTGGGGATCCCGCATCGTTCCTTGAGCCCCCTCCACCAGGAGGTCAGGCATTGCCCTGAAGCCCCAAGATGCACCTCTGCCCACATTTTCACCCTGCTGACAACTTCGACTGCAATTTGCCCAAGTTCATTTTTCTCTTCCCCAAGATGGAACCTCTGAATTGACTCATGCTTCAGTAAACCCAGCCCTTGAGCAAGAACTGGTGGATGAGACATCAGGCACAGCGGGGGGACTCGGTGTCAAACAGCCTCACGGATTCGAGGTCATGATTTCTATCTGCAGATGCGGCGCACACTGGTTGTCCTGTCCCCCGTGACCTCGACCCGGGAGTGCAGCTCTCAAAGCAGAGCAGCCCAGATAACCGTCTAATGAAGATGCCCTGATCCCCCGCATGCTCTCATTATGTCCCAGTAGAAGCCACCGCGAGGTCCAGATACTTACTAAACAGTGACATCGAGTACCAAGCCGCTTTCTCATTTCCTAACTTGTAACTGTCAGAGACAACTGGGTAACGTCCACCCTCCAAACTCATTTCCTGCACCATTCCATCCATCCATCCGTTTCTTCCCCGAGTCCTGGGAATTGGACTCAGGGACCTAGATGCACAAGGCAAGGGCTCTACTACTGACCCACATGTCCAGGCTCTGTAAAAACTCTATTTGGAGACAGGGTCCCACTGGGTTGCTGAGGCTGGCCTCAACCTTACCATCCTCCTGCCTCAACCTCCCAAGTAGCTGGGATGACAACCCTGTGCGTTGGTGACATTAGTGTTCCATTTTCTTTTAGGGAACTGCCTCGTCCTCATCTACCCTAAGCTAGATCCTGGTGGACTTCCCCAGTCCCCTCTCCATGCACGACTGGGCAGCGAACTCACGTCCAACAGTCTCTTTTCGCGGGAAACTGACCTTGGTTGAGTTGCCACGTGACCCAAAGTGCACCAATGGGCAGCCTTCCTTTTGTGAGCTCACAGATGATGTCATGAAGGAACACAGGTGACCATCTGGATCGCCAGCTGGACACAGTCTCTCTGAGAAAGCCCTCACAGAGCAAGAGAGATGGACCAACTCAGGTGACCAAGGGCAATGACGGGACTTCTGGGCTCCATGTTGAAGTCACAGAGACTCCAGGACTCTGAGGAAGTTGGTGGAATGAACATTTTCTTTCCCCTTTTATAAATTTGACCCAAGTTTCCTCCACTGGCTACCAAACCGTTCTAAGTAATGACACTTAATAGGTCTCAAAAGGTCAATCCCCACATGACGCTGACGGGAATGGTTTGAAGGTAGAATCTCTGTGTTACGAGTCGAGGCTCAACCTTCTCTGGGTCCTCTACTTTGAGTCCTGCCCATGAAGCATCAGTGTAGACCAGAGTTGGGGTCCCCACTGAAATTTCAGTGATTGAGAAAGACATGGGGTGTTCCCCCAAAGCTCACATGTGTCATAGTACAAGAATGTCCAGAGGTGAAAGGATTGGGTTATTGGAGGTGTGACATCATTAGTGGATTAATCCACTTGAATGGACTCACTGGTTAGTGACTGTAGACAGGTGGGGTGGTGGCTGGAGGAGGGGGTCCCTGGGCTGTGCCTTTGGGGTCTCTGTCCTGTCCCTGGTGAGCAGAGCTCTCTCTGCTCCCTGGTGCCCTGTCCTGAGCTGCTCTCCTCCTCCAGGCCCTGCCGCCATTTTGTTCTGCTCCCTTTGGGCCAGAGCCATGGAGTTGGCCAACCACGGACTGAACCTTGGAAACCATGAGCCTAATAAACATCCCACAGGTTAGAAGCAAGTCCTAGGTCCTGGCCACATTTTATGGGGAGGGTTATTCCACAAGAGCAATGTCACTTGGTTGGAAAACGCCCATCTTGTGGAGCCACCAACCAAACGAATCCCCCAGGTTGGATTATAGTCATAGAACACGTCACCACAACCGAGTACAATCAAGCCATTGGACTTTGCATCATGGCCGCTCACATCTCCTCAATCCAGAGGAAGCTTTTTCCGCAGATAAACTTTATTGTTATCCAAACTAAGAGCTTTTGCTAATTTTTGTTTTTGGTGGGAGGGGGGAGAATGGTTCCCTCTCCAAGTGGTCAACGTGTTCTCCACGGCATTTCTCACCTGTTGCCAGTTGCGCCAAACTTTTTGGCCACCTCCCATACTAACAACTCAGGTTCCTGGCATATGGGGACAATCAACGGTCTCCTGGGCTGGTGACAGAGGGTCCTTACTGTGCATTGGGGATCCTGAGGACGGAATCTCAGCCACAAAGGGCTCCGTCTTCATGTGTGCAGATGGCAGATAGAGACAATCCACTTGCTCTTGCTTTCTCATCACGTTTCAAATTGCATTACTTCCTAAAAAATGACAGAAGCATGTGGCTTCTGGCTCAAAAAAAAAATTAATATGTGTTTTAGGCATGTTGGAAAAATAATTAAAAATCCAGCATGAACTCTTGAGTTGACTGATGACTTAGAGAGATGAATGAGGGGATTAAAACATGCCTATTTGGGACATCAGGATGCTTTGTGCAATTCCATGCAGTGACCAGGGTCAGCCTGCTGCAGACGGCAACCTGGAAGGGACCTCAGGTGGAAATTGTCCAGAGTCACAAAGCAGCATCTTGAAGGAAGATGCCTGTAGACTCCATCTCCACTGTGAGGCTGAGCGGGTGAAGATCCCCAGCTGTTGGGGAAAAATACCTGCGGATGTATCAGTCACCCTGCAAAACATGCCCATGGCCCTGGTTCAAAGAGAGCCACCGATCCAAGCGCCTTCGAGATCAGAGGACCTCCTCCTTCCTCTCCAGACGCCCTGGTCTTCAAAACCACCCGTCTCCAGGAGCAAAGAGCAGCTTGTAAAATCCTGATTATGATGAAACTCTGTTGAGAGCCACAGCCAAAGCAGCCCCAGCAAACTTCCAGCTGATTGGCTCACAGAGGCCCCAGCAAACTTCCAGCTGATTGGCTCACAGCAGCCCCAGCAAACTTCCAGCTGCCAGCTGATTGGCTCCTGTGCGGTGATGCTCATTGGGCTGTTTCCCCGCCCTTTCAGACCACGGAGCTGCTCATTGGGGGACTTTTTTGGCTCCGCCCACATGACCCAGCCAATCGACCTCAAGAGCAGGAGGAGTGGGGGAGTTGAGAGGCTTGTGGGAAGCCGGTGGTGGCAGTTGGGCTCTGAGGGACTTCCTGAGGAGCTGTGTGGTGTGGTGTGTGTGGTTCTAAAAATAAAGTTCGTTTCTGCTTGACAAGTGGCTCCTGAATTGTGCCCAGCCAGACTGTGGCACTTGGTGGCCCATACGGGAGGGCGGAGGGGGGAGACTTTTCATCTCTGCTGAGAGTGCCCAAGGGTTAATGAGCAGGAAAACTCAGTCTGTGAACGGGCGGGGATTGAAAGACCCCCCTGAGGCTCCTCCTCTTGGAAGACAGCGGCTTTTGAGACTGAAGTCCCCATTGATGTCCCGGAGGACGATTTCTCTACTCCAGATGGAGACTGGGTGTTGGGAACGGGGGATGGTCTCAGTGGAGGCTGATTTCCTGTGAGTCTCATGCACGAAGGTGCTGCCCACGGAGTCGGGAAGCGTTTGGGTCGAATGCAGCTGGATGGACGATTTAAATGGCAGGCAAGAAGATGTCACCAAGGGGAACCACCTGTCCCTCTATGGAACCTTACTTACTGCAGGGTCTACTGAGAGGCACAGCTCACCTCCCAATTTATTTCCCATGAAATTTCACGTAGGAATCCCTCCACCTCAGAAGGCAGATATGCACAAGGAGGTGCTGGGCTCGGTCAATGACACTTGGGTCACCCTCATGTTGTATCTAACTTGGATCCTCCCCCACTTCCCGATTTGCACTTTTTATATCCAGGTGAATCTAAAGAGGTGATAATCAGGAATCGGGGTGTCGGGGAAGTTGGTGAGAAGGGGCTCATTGCGACTGTACGAGACGACTTCTTGCACGTACGTGTCAAGATGGGTCGGAAATCTTTCACTATTTTTACTCATAATTTATCGGCCACCAGTTTCTAATCCTCCACCTTCCATCCAAGATGAGGTCATGAGAGGAAGAGTCAATCAACATAAAATGGAAGCCATGGGAGGGTGCTGAGGTTGTCTACTGATTTATTACATAGCAGCTGATCCCAGAGTCACGACGATTCTAATAACCAGTTACAGTGATGGGGACAGACAGACCTGGGTCGTGGGACACAAGGTTCAGGGGACAATTCTATAAATGGCCCCCGGTGCTGACCCCACAGCTTCCTTCCCCGAAGCCCTGGACCTGCAGCCCTGCCTGGCCTCCGGGCACAGGCTCCGCCACCTTCCTCACACACCACCTGTGACCTGAAGGGGACATGCAGGGGGGAAGTCATGTCCCTGAGAGGAGCCAGGTGACCCTGAAGGGGGGACTTCTGGGACCCTGACGCAGACCAGGTCCCAGGACCCAGGGGGACGAGGATCCTTCCTCCAACCCTAAAATCTGCAAGAACAGGTTCCACTGAGAACCAGGCAGCAGGGGCCAGGGTGACCCAGAGTGGCCATGGCCGTGGGGACTAGAGAGTCAGATGTCACCCTGCTGTCCGTCAAAGTCAGGAGGGGACCTGGGCGGGGCTCTCTGGAGACTTCCCTGGGACCCCAATAAAACTGGAGGGCAGGAGGGGCACGCTGTCCCTGTCCTCTCTGAGAGGACCCCTGTGTCCCTTGAGAGTGTCCCCTTCTCCTTTCCATCCCTTCAATACACTCCTGCCTGTCACTGTGATTGACAGGTCTGACGTCTTTCTGACTTGATCCCAAGAATCAGGGTTTGAAGTGGGGACCTCGCTGTCTCAATTTCCCAGAACGTGTATAATATTATTGTTATTTTTAATCGCTCAGAACACAAAATATTCAAAAACGTCGAAAGACCAAGAGAATGTGTAAAATAAACGACGACGTCCAACCCAGCTGTGCCATTTGACAATCAATTTAATCATATAGAAGGTTCTAGAAAGGAACCCTCTTCAGTCACTCAATCCTGCAGACCAGCCTGGTCCCGAGCTCCGTATCTGGAGCTGTGTTCTAGAACAACGTGTCTCAGGACCTGCGGTCGACGGTGAAATGCACCGTCCGTATTCTGGGTCACTTTGGTTGGTTCCAATTTTTGCAGAACCTCCTGTGGGTGTTGATGGGTTAACACAGGCTGGCTCCTGCCGACACGGTGACGTTTTTGTTTTTCACGATGGTTTTGCCGCTGTGTGCATGACACTGGCTTATTCGAGGCTCGACAGAAATGAAAAATAAAATGAATTTCTCATGAAAACTTAGAAATAGACCTGGCCACTCGGTCCCTCTGGGCTCTAGGGTTGCCTTCCGACAAACCCATCTTAACGCCGTCTTCGTGATCAGCTTCTCTAAGTCCAACCTAATGCCAAAAATCCACTCGACAACTCAAAAATGAGCCAATTTAGGGGAAAAAAAAAGTATGATAATAATACACAGCTTCTTTAAGAAAATGAGAATCCACCCTATTTGTTTTTTGTTAAAACACAAACTTCCAAGATGAAACGCCTTTGGTCTCATTTCTTGTCATTCTGTTGCTATATTTAAAAAATCATGAACGTTTTTTTTTTTTTTTTTTTTTTCTGCAATGAATTTAGCAACCTAATTAGAAACTAGGTGCCGTGCGGGCAGCTTAGGTGGAATTGAGGAAATCCCTTTTTTATTGGTAATTGCACTCCACAAATATCCGATTAGCAGGGGCTTGTGTGTCTAGGAACTGGTTGACGTGCTTTAGGGGGACGGACTCATTAAGTCACCAAATCCAACTCTATTTACTCTCAAGGAAACTGAGGCTTTGGAGAAGAAGCCGGATAACTTAAATTGCAATCCCCCATCCCAACTCCCAACAGCAGGCTGCGCCCAAAGGCTCTAGGAATCAGGTCTAGAGGGGGGACTTAGGCTGCCCACAAGGTTTTGTTAAGATCAGCTGGGAAGTTGACATTCAGTTGTCCTTCACAGGCTTCAAGCAAAGACCTACTTTTAAGTACCCGGGATCAATAAGGTGGAAATGCTTATTATTGTTATCAACATTTTTTTTTGTGGTATCAGGGGTGCCTAACCACTGAGCCAAACCCCCATCCCTTCTTTATCTTTTTAGTAACAGGATTTGGGTAAGTTGCTGAGGCTGGCCTCGACCTTGCCATCCTCCTTCCTCAGCCTCCGAGTTGCTGAGATTACCCGTAGGCACCACCACGTCCTGATTTTAAGCTCAGCTGATGGACACACGTTAATTCCACCCGCAACCGTCTTCTCCTGCTGCTGCTTAAAATCGTTGCTGAAATCACAGTATTGCAAGGCCAGGGGCCATCGAAGGTGACTTTCACAGGTCTCAGGAAATCTGCACAACCTCCCAGGACTAGTATTCGGCTGGTATTTTTCAGAATTAGGGATTTCTGAGTCTAATGTAAGCTCTGCATGCTCGGCGTAGAATAGGTGCTAGGAAATATCTTGGGTGTTGAAGATAAATCAACCCTGTTCCTTGTTATCATGAGAACTGCCCCACCCACCCCTGTCCCATCCATCTGTTCCACCTGAGCACCCCAGATTGCCCACTCTTTCTCTGGCCCAGTGTGGGTCCCTGAGCCAACCAGCCAATCAAATCTCTTCCTTGGTGGCTCAGGAGGCTGAGGCAGGAGGACAGCCAGTTCAAGGCCAGCCTCCACAATTTAGCGAGGCACTAAGCAACTTAGCAAGATCCTGACCCTAAATAAAATGCAAAAAATGGCTGGGGATGTGGCTCAGGGGTTAAGAACCCCTGGGTTCAATCCCCAGCACAAAAAAACAAACTCATTGTTTCCTGGAATTCTTATAATGGAATTAAAAACACTGTGTTCCCCACTTGGGCAGCTGAGAACCACAGAATCTAACACTCGGCTCCTGTAGGGCAGAGGCTCAGCCCACCCTGCAAACAGAGAAGCCACCAACCAGGCAGGAAGATGTGGGTTGTTGTTGTTTTTTTTTAATTTCTTGGTTCCAGTCACGTCTTGGTTAAGTCACACCCATAACATTCCCGAATCTGGATTCTCTAAATTTGCAATGAATTGTGCTTTACTCAGATTGTTCATTGCTGGGACCAAAAGACGCAGCAGAACATCTTAGAGGAGGAGAAGTTCATCTGGGGCTCACGGTGTCCGAGGTCCAGTCCCTGGTGGCCGACTCCATGGCTCTGGCCCAAGGGGAGCAGAACAAGATGGCGGCAGGGCCTGGAGGAGGAGAGCAGCTCAGGACAGGGCACCAGGGAGCAGAGAGAGCTCTGCTCATCAGGGACAGGACAGAGACCCCAAAGGCACAGCCCAGGGACCCCCTCCTCCAGCCACACCTACCTGCTACAGCCACCACCCAGTGAGTCCATTCAAGTGGATTAATCCACTGACCAGGTTAAGTGTCTCATAACCTGATTATTTCACCTGTGGATATTCTTGCATGGTCTCACCAAGAGCTTTTGGGTGACACCTCATATCCAAATCTCAACAAGTCACAGCAAACAAGTGGCCCTCCGACAAATGGTCACCTTTTCCCCCACATGGCCAGAGGAGTCTGGGTAGAATCCGGTCCCTTGGAGACCAAACATCCTGATGTTTGTAGGGATTTCAGAAAGGGTGGGGGAGTTGAAAGCATCAATACTCTGCTAGAAATTGTATCCTGATGTCTATCTAATGCCGTCGATGAGACCCGAGCTCATTCTGCCTTGATGGAGTGGACGCTTGGTGGTCAACCTCTCTAGAGTCCTGCGGCCTCCCTTTCACGGTCGCCATTTTGCAAGCTGTAGAGACCTTTCCAGCCAGAGCCACTGACCTTGGAGGATCTTACCAGGCTTGGAAACAGGACTCCTGCATGTCACATTTCCAACAAGCAGTCAGGACGGCAGGAATCCGGATTCAGCTGGTCCACGTTCCTAGACCTGTACATTCACAACGTCCACTGATCACATCACCTACGGAGGAAGCCCGCCCGGATCTCGTGACGCCTCGGGGTACGGCTCAGCCAGGTGGACACCCCATCCACTTCTCTGGAAAACACTGTTCCCCTAAACGACCACAGAGCCCCCTCCCCAGCCCTATTTTGCATTTTATTTAGAGACAGGGTCTCCCTGAGTTGCTTACAGCCTCGCTTTGGCGGAGGCTGGCTTTGAACTCACAATCCTCCTGCCTCAGCCTCCCAAACTGTGGGATTACTGGTGTGAACCACCACGCCTGGTATATTCCCTTTTTCCTTTTAACTCTGATTCTAAACAAAACCAAGAGTCCCCAATAAAATGAGGGAGTTCCCATAGATGACATTTCTGCATTCATCAACCTCTTGATTGACAGTCATCGTGAGTTCCAATGTCATCCCTCCTTTATGAACTAACAAGGGACTTATTATTCTCAGACTTTCGGAGCTTGGCTACTCAAACGTCCAAGCCGTACCCTGCATTCCTGCCCCCATGGGGTCACTCTTCTGCGCCCCACACCCTGAGCGGATCCTGGCTAAATCCCTTCTCTTGTTAACGACGGTGTTCACATGCGCCCCTCTGTACCCCGTGGGGCTGACGCACTGTGACCTTCTCTGCACAACTATCAGAAGGTTAAATATGCGACTCAAAGCTAATTAGTCCATCTGCCCCTTGGCCCCCAAAGAGAAATGAATCATCTGCAAAATAACATGAATAACGTCTCGACACCTACAAGGTAGCAATTCGTTAAAATTGGTAATTTCAAGAATCGAGCCTCAGTTGAGTAGGTCCTGGTTTTTACCAGTGAACACCCCCTTCCGCAAGACCTGCTTTATTTTAAAGGGAAGTTGGTGCAATTATTCTGCTTTTGAAGAAAAAAAACAGAGTATGTAAAACACTTGCATGATGTTCTGGGCTTAATCATCAGCGCCATGAAAAAATAAAAATAAAAATAAGGATATGCATGGTTGTGGTTTAGACATGAGATGTCCCCCCAAAGCTCACAATTGTGGTTTAGACATGAGACGTCCCCCAAAAGCTCATGTGTGAGACAATGCAAGAAAGTTCACAGGTGCCATGATTGGGTTATGAGAGTCTTAATCAAGTAAGTGGATTAATCCACTGATGTGGATTGACTCAAGTGCACAAGTCACGTAGGGCAGGAGGAGGTGGGCCACTGATCTGTGCCTTTAGGGTTCATGTTTTGCCTGTGGTGAGAAGACAAAGACTTCTCTGTCTCCTGGTGGCCACGTCCTGAGCATCTTTTCCCTTCCGCCATGATGCTCTGCCTCACCTTGGACTCAGAGCCATGGAGTCCGCCATCTTTGAATGAGACCTCTGAAACTCTGAGCCTCAAAAAGAACTTTTCTCCTCTTAAAAAGGGTGCTTTTCAGGTCTTTTGCTCACAGGAGCAAAAAAGTGTATTAGGTATTGATTGATTGATTGATAGACTGTGTTTTTGGGGGGGTGGGTGTGTGCGTGTGTGTAAATATTCTGGCTTTGGACTCCCACCAGCCAAAGTCCATGATTCACATAGTTTTGGGAAACCCATTCGTCTTCTTGGGCCCCTGTTAGATTTCCAATTCCTGGGTCGGGACCGTACGCGCACATGGCCCCACGCAGTGGAGAGCGCCCAGTGAGCAGAACCGGGTTCCGCGTTAACTAGAAATGCCTTTTCCACGAGGTCGCATTCTCCTGCCTTTTTAAAAAAATTCCCCCCAGCTCCAGGGCCATGCTGAATCCGAAAGCAATGGCCAGAAGGTTCTGGGTCTCTGGTCAGATGGTGGTGGACACGGGGTTCTCTAACCAGAGAGGCTCCTGGCTTTTCGTGCTGGGTGACCTACTGGGTCCAAGGTGGTCTGGGCGGAGACACCGGGGCTTCCAGGGTCAGCTCCCTGAGCCCTGAGTCACATTCAGACCTGGTCACTCAGTGTCTGTCACCGTGACAACAAGGCAGAGAAGCCACAGAGGACTCACAGCACGAGGGATGGTCCTCTCGATTGTCCCTGTGGGTCTTTCTTGGTGACACCCGGGACCCACAACCTGGCTTTCCTGTAGCCTGGGGACACTGGCTTCCTTGCATCGTGATGGGGGAAGAACCGCAGCACTCAAGCAGTGGACGTTGGGGACCAGGGAGGGACAGTGTCCAGGGACGTGGACGCTAGACCTCCCACCCAATGTTTCCCAGAGACAGTGGCGAAAACGGACCCTCCATCAGAGAACCAAAGGACGAGATGGAGACCAACGCGTCACGAGCCCCATCAGTCATGAGATGGAGTAAATGCGTTGAGCCTGATTTTATTTTATTTTATTTTCTATTTTTTACAGATTGTCATTGCTGCTCTGTGGAAGGGAAGTGCTTCTTGAAAGCTGCCCACTATTACCTAACGTAGCGGGAATCTTCTGAATACCTACATCTGCCATCTGACTGTGGTGAACAGGAGAAAAATAAAAAATAATCCAAATTCACATGGATGAGATGAATCTTGAGCAGTGAACAACAACCGCTTTATGCCCTACCCATTTCTTGGATATTAAAAACCATGTTTTTTATCCATTCCCAAGACTCAAAAAACAATCATAGTATCTTACGTCCTCAGAGCAGAAACGACCATCCATTCTCTCATTCCGTTTTTTTCAAACACAAGGATAATAATGTCCTTAACGCTACTATAGATTCATCCCTTCCCCAATGACTCAGGGTTAGCACAGAACATTCTAAGCTCATGCTAATTAGCACCTGTAATGAAAGCCTGTAAACCATTCTTAGAAACCAATTCATTAAAATAATTACAGTCATTAATTACAGTTTGGCTGGTCCATTAGCGACTTGGTGAATGTGCATGAGACCTGGGATACATTGCTATAATAACTATGCCCTGCATCGGAAACGTAGTTAAGCAGAAAGGTTGGAGGAAAATTCGCATGGACAGGCCATAAGAGAAGCACTTACCGTCTTCTGTGGGCACGTAGATGTTCAAGTAGAGGCAATCTTCATTTTGGTCTTGGACGTAAGTCATCAAAGTATCCAGATTGGCTGTAAACCATATTGGGAGCATGTCATGCAGGAGAGACCTCTCATCCAGGTGTTGAGGGCACACGGCGGCAAACTGGGTGGCATTCCGGACACCGGTCCAGGAGGAAGGGGGTTCTGGGGGCTGGAACCGCCTCTCCCCGGTAGGAGGCGAGGCATAGGGGACCCCCAAGTATTGCTCCACGGGACCCAAAATCTCATTGGGCAATGGTGTTCTTAGCCCCCGGATTTTGCCGTAGTTGGTGTTGACGACGGGGTACTGGGCTTGGCTGTCGATGAGCGTGAACTTGATGGCGAGGGCAGTGATCCACAGCAGGACGTTGGAGTTGAGCATGACGCAGACCGGGGTGAAGAACAACGGGAGCCATAACAATCCCTTGGGCCTCGACATGGCTCACGGGCACATCCGCAGGGTGTCCAAGGGACAGGAGTCCAGGGAGAGAGTGTGCCTACGGGACGCCAGTTGGGGAGAGAGGGATTGGCAGGGGGTCAAGGACCCAGGAGAGGCCACCCAGGAGAGGCCACCTCACTCACGGCTCTTGGAGAAGCCCAAGGTTAGGAAAAAACATGGCGGACGTGTTGGGTGCCCATCGCCAGGGGGCAAGGATCCTTTAATCCTGCAGCCTGATTTCCACAAGGGGGGATGCTGTCCAGGGAAATGGTGACCATCCAACAAGAATTCCTTACGAAGACTCCAAAGCAACCTAAAAAAGAGAGAAAGTAGAGAAGGTTAAAGAAAGAAGGCTATGAGCCTCTACCCTTGGCTGGCTCTGCCACGTCATCGTCGAAGGAACACAGAAATCCCTCGACGTTAAGAAAGGACCCGCACCCCAAGGTCCAGTGGGTGGATTGATGCCCAACGTTTCTCCAGTGTTTAAGGGAATCATCTCTTCGTGGGTCTCTCCAATTGTCTCCACTGTGGGGAGAAATGGAAGTGTACACCCAGGCCCATTGGGCGCCATGACGTGTGGCTATTGATGAGATGCCACAAAAAGGTACATCCCCTCATGGGGACCTGAATGCTCCTTGGGGTACTTAGTTGAAGACCCACATGGACATCCCGTCTCACCTCCCTGAATCGGAGCTTCTTCGGACATCGCTAAACAAGATGGCGCATCCCAAGAGCATGTCAAAGTCTTGTCGCTGGGAGAAGCCATTTGTCAAAGGGTTGACCCCTGAATCCCGATTTCTGGGGACATCAATGTGTGCTCAGAGGGTTTAATTCTTCATACTGCACATGCTGCAAAGAACGGAGGGTGGATTTGGATGACATTCATGGTGAGCTTTGAAGAAGCCATGAAAAAACATGGCGGACACGTTGGGTGCCCATCGCACCCGCTTCCTTCGTCTGGACCTGGATAATTTGATTACCTCATTCTTAAGACAGTTGATGAGGTTGTGCACCAGTAAACCGTACTGTAAACGGAAATGGTGTCTTAAAGATGGAAAACGGCTCATTGATTTTTGCAAGAAGTACCTTCATGTATGTGTGGGTACACACATATATATATTTGGGGGGTTCTAGAAATTGAAATCTGAGGCACTTTTCCACTGAGTTACATCCCCAATTCCTTTTGAACAGGATCTCACAAAGTAGCTGAGGCTGACCTCCAACTTGCCATCCTCTCGCCTTGGCCTCCCGGGTGACTGGGATTATTGGCATGAGCCACCACGCCCAACTAAATAGCATTCTTTGAGAACTTCACCCTGGGGATAGGGTGACTGCCTGGGTGTCTGCCATCCTAGACCTGGTTAATTGGGGTTGAATGAAAACGGACTCAGAATCGGGATTGCAACCCGAAAAGTGAAAACCAGCCTCCCATCCGAGGCTGACGGGCGCGCTCGCTTCTATCTTTGAACTCTCCCGACCGTCCGTCGGCGACGTTTGGACGTGTGCCAGGCCAACATCCAATTTCTGCATAATTAAGAGACAGAGGACGGCAACAGAGAGTGGTGACAGGGACCCAGGCTTCGGTGTCCCTGAAAACTCACTTGCTCTTTTAACCAGTGTTGGCTCTCCCCGTGGCCCCGGGAAAGAGGTGACACCATCCACGTTCAACTCAGAAAAGCTGGGTTGAGGGGAAGGGTCTTCCTGTGAGCTGAGGGAGGTCCCTAGGTGGAAGGGTGGGTCCCACATGGTTCTGCCAGTCAACATGAATGAGGATATCACAGGGTCCATGTCACTCGGGACAGGTCATAGCTAGACTCCACCCTTGAACCTGAATGGCCAAGTCATCCCGGGGGTCTCGGGCGGCTGAGGCAGGAGGATTGCAAGGTCAAAGCCAGCCTCCACCAAAGCGAGGCCCTAAGCAACTCAGGGAGACCCTGTCTCTAAATAAAATGCAAAATAGGGCTGGGGACGGGGCTCAGGGGTCGAGGACCCCCAAAAAACAGTTATGTGAATTTGTTCTCTTCAACTCTCAAAATAGCTTCAAATACTCTATTAAACCTTCTCTTCATGATGATGTGAGATGAAACTGCCTAAGTGATGAGGTGAAGTGTGCCGAGAGCGTCAGGCATTGTGATGTAGCGTGAGGGTCGTTATTAAGTAAGAAAAGGTTACCTGAACACAAGAAGAGCAATACAGAACCAGTCCAGCTGATATCCAAGAAAACTACTAAGGGAGTAACAGGAGGGTAGCATATAACTTGTGGATACACTGGACGAATGGATTCCTCATGTCCTGGGCCCAGAGGAGCAGGATGGTACAAGAGATTATCAGGCTACTCCGACTAAGTAGCCAAGTGACCTGTGCCATGTCCCTGGGTGCCTTGGGCTTTGTCTCCGTCAAGTGCAAAGTGACAACCTGGACCTTGGACCAAGAGACCTCTGAAGCTGCTTTAGGTACGGAGACGCCCTGATCCCAAAGACTGTCCTGTTCCAAGGCTGGAGATGAAATAGAGACGCCTGGGGGCAGAGGGTCCTGCACTCAGGTACAAGGCATCACCTTGGGAACAGGATCTGCACTCAATCAATGACAAGCTGGTCACCCCAAAAGAGCTGGCGTTCATGTCCCCCACTGCCATGGGCATGGGAAAGGCGAGTCCCAAGACCCTGTAACCTGCCCTGGCAGGACACGGATGGGTCCCCATGGTCGTCATCTTGAATCCACACGACGGCACCCAGAGAAATCTCACGGGTTTGTTCCCAGTTCCCAATCGCACCCCTCAGGGAACCCTGCCCTTCTGCTCACACAGCTGCGTGGATCTGGTGCGCGAGAGTTTGCAAGTGAATTTATCACATACGCTACACACAGTCCATAGAGAAAAGGAAACTGGATACGTTACTGTGTTGCACACCCAGACGAACATCCAGATACATAGATATACAAAGTCTCTGTTGCATTATATACTATACTATGTGCATGTTATATATTATGTATGATTACTTATTATATATGTGTGCATATTGTATAGTCTTATATATAGGAGCCCAAAAGTGTAGTATCACAGTGGTTAGGATGATCTGTGTGTGTGTGTGAATATATGTGCACACCCACATACATATGCACACATATATATGTATATTAAATATAATACACAGGCATGTATCATATATACTGTACATATATGTGCACAATACACATATATTGTTTACACACATATGTATGCATTCGTGTGCATATATACATACATATGTAGCATGCATATATGTATATAAGTAATTAATCCTATTTGTTTATATACACATATATACACTTGAACTGTATATCTACATATGCATATGCAAATTACATACAGCAAGTTTTAATATATTACATATGTGTGTGTATACCTAAAGTGCAAATATATGTAGATATAAAAACTAATCACACATACTGTATTACAGTATATTAGATGTATATTTCATAAAGAAGCCCAAGAGCTTATTATTATACTGGTTAATGTGTGTTTGCATATATAGGCATATGTATGTACACATATGTACACATATGTACAAACACATACATATATGTATATGTGTACAGGTACCTGAAATATATATGCACATATATGCATGCAGAATTACTGCATATTATTTGTATATATTTATACCATATATACACATATACACATACACACATATTACACACGTACACACACATACACATATAAATCATTCACCCAAAATATTCACACACAAAATGTTAAAATTTATCTTATATACACTTTTCAATGTGCATGTCTACCATATATATATATATATATATATATATATATATATATATATATATATATATATATAAGCTAATATGAAGTGATTCTTTATAAGTATAAACTAATATGAATTAATATATATATAATAAACTATATATAAAGAAACACGAAGTAATTCGGTATATATCATAACCAATATAACGTATATATTCTGTATTATATATATGTACACATCACATATATTCATATAATGTACATAGAATTCACATGCTATATTCATGTTACATATAACATTATTTCGTATTAGTTTTTATATATTTGGACCTTAAAGACATTTTTTACACACACACATGCACACACACACAGTATATGTATATGTATGAATGGATGTCACACACACTGGGTGTGCACACAGGTGCCACTCTTCCACAGGACGCTGGCTTTCTGCTTCCCCAGGTGGCCTGGGCAGTACTGTGTGCGGGGACCAGCTGCCATGTGTAGACTGGCACCCAACGTGGTCCATGCATGGAATACCATGAGGCAGGGGAGGACGATGGTCAGAATCACCATCTGCAGCCGTGGCCTAGACGTGGCTCCCTGGGCAGCTACAGAGAGGGGTCCCGACCACCAACACCTCCACGTCCTCATGGGGAGACAGACGCTGCGGTCACAGGTCTCTCCAAGGATACTACTGCAGGTGCCACCGCGTGGGTGGAGGAGACACACGTGGACATCAGTGGGACCTCCCTGGTTAAAAGCACCCAGTCGGGTGCAACTTCAGGCGCTCGCCCGTCTCCTCCCACCCTCTCCTGCCACAGTGGATGTTGCTGGCGGATCTGGGCATCGAGAGTCCTAATGATGCATGAACAAGTCTCATAGCTGACCAGAGCCAGGGGACAGGGCTTCTGCCCAGAGAGCGGCAGAAGGGTCAGGGGCTGTGAGCCAGACATGGACCCGTCCGAGACTCGCAGTCTGAGGGGCGCTCACTGAGGGGCATTCAGAGTCCGGCTGGGTCCTCCCTAAATGTTTGCATTTGCAGCAAGACTCTGAGCCACCAAGGGGCTGAGGTCACGGATGATGGACACTCAGAGTGGAGAGGGCTTTGTGCCGCAGGATCCAATTACAAGGAGGAACAAAGATGCAGAAAGAATCTAGCAGGAATCCAGCGGGAGACATGTCCAGGTGACCTTCCAGGACCAGTTTCCGGGGCTCAGCTCCCACAGGTACCTCTGCCAACCCACCCCCCGGGTTCCCACCGTCTCCTCGCCCACTAAGGACTCCATCAAGAAGAGCGGCAGGGAGCTGCCGGTCCCTCACAGGAGGGGTACTCAAAAGCAATCTTTTTAAAATTTTATTTTTGCACTTGGCTGGTTTCAGGCAAAGTCACGGCGCCCAGTTTTACGGAGCGCGTTGGGAAGACGTGGGGCTGTGTCCGCCTACCCCTCTGCCAACAGAAGGAGCCGTCCCAGACGGCCGGCCCTTTGCCCAGGGTTTCCTCCTAAAAGACTTTCCCGGAGCCATTACCAGGTGGGCAGGGCTGATCCCGAGGACCCAAAGGGAATATTGGAGACCCAGGGCCAAGTCCTCCCACCTGGGGAGACTTCAAGTCTGCATTTGAGAAGAGCCTCCAACAGTGAGGATCAGCTGGGCCGGAGCTTAACCTAGGAGGTTGGAGATGGAGGGACTCGGGGGGCTGAAGGTGATCGAGCACCTGAATATATGCATATTTTTTGAGGGGGACACTCGACCATTGAGCCCCGCCCCAGCCCTATTTTGCATTTTATTTAGAGACAGGACCTCCCTGAGTTGTTCAGGGCCTCCTTTTGGCTGAGGCTGGCTTTGAACTCGCGATCCTCCTGCCTCAGCCTCTGGAGCCCCCAGGATGACAGGCGTGCTCCATCACACCCAGCTTAGATATTTTGGGGTCCATGTGGACCAGACTCTGTGTCTATTCCCAGGTGGAGGATCTCCCCAGATACCACGTGGGTAACAGTGTTCAGTGCGTCTCTGAGAATCATTATAAAGAGGTTTGCATCACAATGTTCAGAGTGTCTCCTAATGGAATAGGCAAAATCCAAAAGTCAGTGACACAAATGTGTCCACAAGGCAAAACTCACTGGAAGGAGTGTACATTGGCCCCACTCTGCAGCAAATAACCATTAATAACGGTCACGAAGACACTCAGGCCACGCAGATTTCTTTAAATGAAGAGAGGGAAGGAGACTACGGCCCACCCCCTCCAGGTACGACAGGACTTGTGTTTTACTCGGCTTTTCCGTTGCTGTGACTAAACAGACCCAAGCAGAACAATTATAGAAGACGAAAGGTTTACCCAGGGCTCACGGTTGCAGAAGACTCGGTCCATAGAGAGCAGGCTCCATTCCTCGGGCTCGAGGGGAGGCTGAACATGGCAGAGGGGAGCAGAGAGAGACTCCGCTCTCCAGATGCAAAATACAAACCCACAGCCACGCCCCCAAGGCCACGTCCCCCAGGCATGTCCCACCTGCCACCAGTTACCACTGACCCCATCCCATCAATTCATAGATGGGGCTCAGGTTGCAACCCGATCCTTTCTCCTCCAAACCTTCTCACAATGTCTCCTGCGTGGGCTTTTTGACACCGTGTCTGAGCCCTAACACCGTCTTTGCAGGTCACTTGGGTGTGACCCGAGGCCACCGCACCTGGACCGTCCACCCAGCCTGGAGAAGTGCCCACCGGGAGACTTAATCAGAACTCTGGGTCTTCTCTGGCCAGGAAATGGAACGTGCACCTGTGTCACTTGTGCAGGGTGACAGGGATCCCGTCCCAGGCCAGATGGCTACCCTCGACGGAGATCCTGGGGACGATGCTAGGTTTTTTTTTTTCCGAGAACCAAAAGGCCATGCTTAAAACTGCAAGATGATCACTCAATCTCACACAAACACCTCGTGAACCATCGCATCCCGAATTCCGCCAATTAACAGGCCAAGGGAACAGTCAGAAGCAGCAGATGCGCTGAAGTGACCATCAGACCAACTGACCACTCGAGGTCCAGGGATTGAGAAGCATCGATGGAGGCCTCGATCCACCTGCTGCTCCTCTAAGTCCCGAACCCAGGGGGACATAGGAGGAAGCATTCCCGAGCACTGCATCCTGGAAAGACAAAGTCACCCACTATGGTGACGGTGTGGTGGCATGTCCCCCGCACCCGGGTTCCCTGTGCGGACATCTGATCCCCAACACGGAACTGGGTTCACTGAGGTTCAGAGCTGGGGCCTCTGGGAGCCGCGGGGGCTGGATGAGGTCACGGGGTGGGGCTGAATCCTGGTGCCTGGAGGAGGCAGCGGGTCAGAGGGGACGGGCCTCTGTCCACACGCTGCTTGCACCAGGACTCTGCCTTCAAGGTCCTGCATGGCCAGATGGGACTCCGTGACCTTGGTCCTCCAGAACCTTGACCCAGAACAAAGCTCGGTTCCCTAAAACGTACCCGGTGCTGTGCTGAGTTATCAGCAATGGATAAGGGACGTCCCTCCCTATGATGGACGTCCCCCCAGTTAGCCACGATCTCAAACCTGGTCCAGGTCCCTTTAAATTAACCCTTTTGGTTTTCTTAAAGACACAGTCACCCCTTCCTGCACACAGAATGATATAAAAGGTTTTTTTTTTTTTTTCTTTTTTTGTGCAGATGTCACAGATTTTAGTGCAATTAATGCTTCTCCTTGGCTATTTTCAGATCCCTGATTAAGAGCTATTCTCTCACCCTGGCCTATTGCTCTTAACCCAATTAAACCCAATTAAATCCTCTGTCATGATGGTCTGGTCTCCCCCATGCTTAATGAGCCCACAACATGTCTCCGTGACTGCGTGTTCTGTGCAATCCGACGGCCTCAGACTGCGCAAGGGGGACGATGGAAGGTGCACATGGAGAAAACCTTCATGTCACATTCCCCTTGGTGGACATGTGCCCACAGGGAGGGCGCCATTTTTAAAACCCGTTCTTGCTGGGACGTCAAGGGTTGGAACACGGCCAGGCTGAAGAAGTCTAAAAGGATTTGAGACAAAACCCGTGAAAGGATTTGCCGCCTTGCTCTGTGCCCTTTGGGTTAATTAGGTCCCCGGGAAAACCTAGTGGATTTGTGGCAGGACCGAGATTCTCATTTGGAAACACCTGGTTTCTGTCTGTGTGGACTCATTCCCTTCAAGCCTGTGCTGGTGTGGGTGAGAGAGAGAAGGAGAGAGGGAGGTGGAGAAGGTGATTTTTCTATCGTATCATGCGTTGGTCAAGTTTTCAGTGCTGTGACCAGATACCTGAGAACAACGACTCACAAGATGAAAGGTTTATGTTGGCTCACAGTTTCAGAGTATCCAGTCCATGGTGGGCTAGCTCCAAGGCAAAACCAACATGGCGGAAGGACATGGCATATTAAACCTTCTGAGTGAGAGAGAGAGAGAGAGAGAAGAAGAGGAGGAGGAGGAGGAGGAGGAGGAGGAGGAGGAGGAGGAGCCAGGGACAAGATATAGTCCCAAACGCACACCCCCAGTGACCTACTCCCTCCAGCCAACACTCATCTGCATACAGTGACCACCACCAAGTCCATTCAGCCACCAGTGGATTCCTACGGAAAATGGATTAATCCACTGAGAAGAACAGCACACTAGCCAATTCCATGAATCCTCGGACTCTAGCTACACTGAGGACCATGCCTTCCAACATGACCTTCTGGGGACATTTCCGAACCCAACCATAGCAGGTCGTTAAAATGACTGACCATTTTTCAATGGAGCTTTGCATGTATTTCACCATTTTAACTCCATTTATTTTGTAAGATTCAGAGCTTTGGGGGAATTCCCTGAAAGAACATGCATGAGCTTCCAGGTCCTTCTAAGGAGGGAAAAGTGGGTGGACACCACTCATACATGGTGAAGACCCCTGAGGATCAGGATCATGGAGACTATTCTCCATGAAATGGTCCCTTCCAGGGGAAATTGTCTGGATTTGGGGACGCCAGGGGGAGGTCCTTGGGGTGGGAGGGAAGAGGGGCGTCTCCAGCCCTGACGGGAATGGAGGATAAGCTCTTCTGAGATGTGCAATGTGAGAAACAGCCTCATGGATGAGACCACGTCACAGTGCGAGCCGCTCACGTCAGCCCTGCAGGGCGATGATGAGTTTGCCTCAGGACGCAGGTGACTCATCACAAGGGAGTTGTTTGGGAGGCCACTGCTCCAAGCTCAGACTGACAGCCTAGGACACTGCGGTCCACACACCACCTGGAGAGCAGGAGGCAGCAGGAGGAGACGTGGAACAGAGGAAGACAAGAGCCAAAGCTCCCAGAAGCCTTGTGATTGACAGCCACCCACACTGGCCTCCCTCAAGAGCATATCACATGATCCAAAGGAAAACACAGAGTGTGCTCAACGTAAGTCCCTGTTATTATCCTGACAGCACCTCATCTAGGGGCAGAGAACAGGACACAAGTTCAAGCATACAAGCTACCGGGGTCTGCGGTCCTCAAACTCTCTCAAACTCTCAAACTCAAAACTCTCAAACTCTAGGAGCATCTGTAGAAAAATGTCACTCTGCTAATGTCACTGACAAGTCACAGATTCTCAGGAAAACACACAAGTTTGGGTATTTATCATCTACCCCAGGTGCATCCAGAAGGCAGGCCAATTTGGGAAACAGTGTCCTTAGGAGGATATTTTCATACACCCCCACAAAAGCTGGGTCTTGCTTCATTTTATTTCCTTTTGGAATAAAACTGTCCCATAAAGAAGCCCACGTAGGAATTGAAACAGTAAATAATTAGCAGTTCCAGGCTGACAAATCCCTCCCCTAGGACCTCATCTGACCTTAGGAGCCAAAAGCCTTCAGAAGGGTCAGGTGAACTTCTGGTTTCAGAAATCTCAACCCTTCATCAGCCAGCTCCGTTGCTCTGAGTCTGAGTGAGGCAGAACCTCATGGTGGAAGAGTGTGGAGGAGGAAGGCTCATGGCAGCCCAGGATCAGAAACAGAGAGAGAACCAGGAGCCGGGGACAGGATATAGTCCCCAAGGACACACCCCCAGTGATCCACTTCCTCCAGCCATGACCAACCTGCCCACAGGTACCACTGAGTAGCACATTCAGTTATTAATTCATTAATCCATTAAATGGATTAATCCACTGATGAAGCCAGAGCTCTCTGAATCCAATCTTTTCACCTCTGAATGTTCCTGCATGAACACAAGAGCTTTTCAGTGTAGACCATGTATCCAAACCATGGTGGGCCCTGAAATCCTACCAACCTGGAAGGCTGACCTAGGAGGAACTCAAGTTCCTCAACCACTTAGGGAGACCCTGTCTCAAAATAAAATGTCATAGAGCACCCCTGGGTCCAATCCAAGACCAAAAGACCAAAGCAAAAATAAATGTCCTCCATTTAACCTCTAAGCAATGTTACTTTTTCTTGGTCTATTATTATAAAATATGATCGAAAAATTATTTATGGGCACCTACCACCCTTTAATCCTCCTCCTCTCTAGCTCCGCAATACAGCCACAAAATTATTCTGGTTATCTCACCGTTCCATATTAACTCTATTGTCCCAGTGAAGCTAGTGATCAATCACTCCCAAGTCACATGTAATATGCTAATTATAATTAATCTGAAGACGGTCACCAGTGCACATTTTCATTTGCATACTTTCTGCTTTTCTATTACTCCAATTATTCTTAATGTTCCAAGAGAACTAAAGCTCATCTCAATTACCTTTTTTTTAAATATATAATATTAAATGTCTCTTCCTTTTCTTTAAATTTTCCTCCAGTCCCCTTCCAGGATGCACCCTATACTCAATGGGCACCTGAGTTCTTTCAGCTCTCTTCCGTCTAAGACCACAGTTTCTTTGTCCCAATGTGTGACTTCATAGGGATATGTCCTGAGACACGTTTTGTGAGCTCATGCTGCTTTTTCTGCAAACAACATGAAGTGCACTTGCACAACCTGAGACAGCTAAAAGCACACTATATGCTGTAATCTTATGGGACCACCCTGGAACGAGCCGACAATCTATGACCCAAAGCTTCAATGTGCAAAACATGACTCTCTGCCATTTTGAAATTTCAACCATGTGGTTGAACCATGTGACCAGCTGGTGAAGGCTGGTCACAGGGGACGTGTCTTTTCCCATTTGCTGTGGTGGGCCTCTATGGTGCACCCTACAGCCCGGAACCATAGATCATTTAATTCCGAGAACATTTAAAAAGTGGAGCGTAAATCATTTCTGGTTCCTGGCTTTCTAGTTGATCATTGTTTTGAAATACACTGTAGGAATCAATCAAATTCCCAGATTGAGCCTTACAATTTTTTATTTGCAATTCTTTGGTTTCTATCTCATCACGGAAGACAGTCTCATTAATTACCCAATGCCGTCTTTAAACTTGGCTATTTTGTGACACTTCTATGAAAATCCCATCCTGATTTTTAAGTGGTTACATCTTTTCTTGGGGCATCATAAATATGCATAATTATGGGATTCATTAAGCTATATTCATAACTTAATTTGATCAATCTACTTTCCTGTAAATCCCATCTTTTTTTAATGAATTGGTACTTTCTATCTCTTACAAGTTACAAATTACAGGGTTCGGGGTTGCTTTTCAGGTTTCTGTTTTTGCTTCTAATTGATACTATCTGTGTTACCTCCAGATAACTTTTCTTTTCCCCCAATACTTACTGAATCAAGTTTCTTACTGGAAGCATCCCTAAATTTTTTAGGACGTGGGTCTGTCTTTCTTTACTCGTAAGCTCAATGTGGATAGACTGGCTTCCTCTCTCAGTGGGGGGACATTTAGTTCCTTGCAGGAGTAATTTACTCAAATGGCTTTCAAACACCATTGACAAAATTCATGTCCCTGAAAGTTCCAGTTACCAAGAAAAGGATCATCCAATTTAGACCTGCAGATAGTCCAAGACTTTGCAATTGGAATTGAGAAGGAGAGGGAAGAGGTGCTAACTCGCCTTTCCTGGTCTAAGCATCTGTAATTATTTCCATTTTCAACTGGATGTTGACTCAGGCTTCCCAAGAGGGAGATCCCTGGGTCCTTCCTCTAAGAGTCTTCTCTCTCCAAAGTGCATTTTTTGTTGTTGTTGTTTCCTGAAGAATAAGGTGAAGTTTGACCACAATGTATGGAAACCTGGGTTCTCACCAGCTCAACGGAGCTTAGAGATTTTTAATAAATTCTATTTTTACGGAGTGGTGGGTGGTAGTTTGGGGAATTGAACCCAGGGCCTCCTGCAGGCGAGTCAAGTGTAATACTCCTGAGCTACCTCCTCAGCCCTTAAGGTTTTCTTTAAAGAGCGATTTTCATGAAACACTACCCAAAGCCTTGTAAGAGAGACCTTGAGGCATGGCTTTCCAAGTGCTGTTGGGCTCCATCTTCCTCCATGTTGGTGTAAAATGGACTGCCTTTGTTTTTCATTTTTATCTGGCGAATATGTTTCCAGTACAGTTGAGGCAAACCATTTTTAAATGCATGGGAAATAAATGGGGGAGCCAGGAGAGAAGGTTTGGACTCAGAGTATATTGGTGTTATGATTTGGATCCCATGTTCATGCAGGGATGCTCAGAGGTGGAATGATTGGACCCAGAGAGCTACAACTGAACCAGTCCATCCATGTGAATGGAATGGATGGGTGGTACCTTTAGCATGTGGGGCATGGTTGGTGGAGGCCGGTCACAGGGTACGTGCCTTAGGGACATATAACTTGTCTCCTTAGAGCCTCCTTTCTAGCCACCATAAGCTGAGAAGCTTCCCTCTACCATGCCCGGCCGCCATTTTGTTCTGCCATCCCTTGGGCCAGAGCCATGGAGTTGGCCAATCATGGACTGAATCTCTGAAACCCTCATAAACGGCTCCTTCTCTCTGTTGGACTCATCGGGTATTTTCATCCCAGTAACATAAAGCTAACTAACCACAAGTGGCCCTTCTCCATCTCTAACCTCCCTTAATTAACTCCTGGGCTTGCCTCACTAATTACCGTCCAATCCACTCAAGTCCACAGAGTGAGTCTCTGTGGTCCACCATTCTTCTAAGGGGCCAATAATGGCCACTGCTCCTTCTGTTCCAGCCAGGAGTCTTTGAACTAAAAATGAAAAGAGACTCTGGTTTAAACCTCTAGGAACTAGAACGCTCGATACCACTGAATTGCATCCAATCGTCCCCACTGCCTTCTAATTAAAGTCAATGAACATGCTAACGTACAACCAGGGGTGGGACCGTGGAGTGACGCTGTTTTCAAAATTCAATGCAAGAAAAAAAAAAATGAGTGCACGTAGCTGTGGTTATGGATGGAATATGGTTTTGGGGTATGTGCCCAAGGGTTGGTCCTCGGGTGGGTCCTCAGCATGGAGATGTGGGGAGATGTGATCTTTAAGGTTGGGCCATTAAGTGGAAGGTACTTAGGTTCTCTGCATGCCACCCTGTGAAGGGGTGCTGGGACCTCAGTGTCTCTCTGGCTTCCTGTTTTCGAGGTGGGACCTCTTTCTCAGCCAATGCCAGCATCGTGCCCTTGAACCTTCTCAAGTGTGAGCTGAATGAACCTCTTTGGTTATGATGTTCGCCTGCCTCAGGTATTTTGTGATTGACATTCTCCCACCCACAGCTCCTTGTTTGGATGTGGCACAAGCAAAGTTAACTTTGGTGGCAGTGTATATATATATATATGTGACCAGTTCCAACGCTTATCCCTCTTTATCGCTAAACGGTAGGGAACACAATGACTCGGAAGAAGACAGAAGAGAAATCACTAAACACAGTTGCCTATTACAGCTCTTTTGCCACAAGAGCAAACACTATAATCTGAATCCCGACTCGTCTTTGACCCTTTGACTTAAAACACAAATCTAGCAGCAAGATCCTCTGCAAACCCAAACTGAATAGTTTCTCTGTAAACATTATCACGGGATTCAGTTTCCAATTTTAGGGTTCCACATACAGAAAATGAGACCCTATGGATTTTCCCCAGCAGAGAGGGGTCGCCGACATGTTGAAAATATTTACCTTCAGAGCAAAGAAGGAGATGCAGGTTTTTATGACACCAACCAACTGCCTATTGCAATGGTCTCAGCCCTCAAAGGTACATTACCCTACATAAAGGGACCTCGATGGGCAACCCAGTGACATTGACGGGCAGTGTCAAGCTACCCAACCCTGTGTAAGTTTGCATTGCTTCCTACAAGGTCCCTGGGCAAAGAACTGACTGCAGTTGGCCGGTCCGCAGAGAAATGGGCACTTCTAAGCCCCTCCTTCCACCTTCCCGTCTTCCATACTGGAAATGCTACTCTAAAAATAGCTCTGATGGAGCCCTTTTGGCAAGCACACCCTCGCCCGCCATGTCTTGCAGCATAATTTTGCTAAGTGCAGAACTTGGGACGTGGTCTCTCTCTCTCCCAGTGCACCTTCTGTTTTAGGATTCAAGAACAGTAGGTTCTGCCCTTTGGTAGGATGTGATCCATCACAAGCCATGCATGACCCTTAGCCCTCGGCAAATATATACACACATTTTTCCATGAGGAATCCCGAGCAGACCACTTTCTGGACACCTTGAGTTCTCGGCGTTATCCAAGGTCTGTTTGTTTAAAAAACTAACAGGAAAGAATGCAAATTCGATTTTTGAACAAAACGGAGCCTCGTGTTTGTACCAAAATTGCTCAACATTTTGGCACGTTATGGTTTCAGGGCTTATAGATCCATGTTGCCCTATTTTCCACCTTATTTCCTGCCCAATGTCCTGTATCTGCTCCTTGCCAAGGAAGGTCAGCAGGCAACCCCCAGGCTCGGATTTACAAGACTCTAGCGGGAAGCACTGTCCCATGCGGGTCCAGCCCCAAATGCACACCCCTAAGTCCCAGGCTAGCTGCTGCTATGTGTAGGCTCCAAGTTTTACCTGTTGGCCCAGTGACTTGCCCATCAATGTCACTGGGATGCCCATCAAGGTCACTGAGATGTCCATCAATGTCTTAACTAACTCATTGAAACCCCAGAGGCGGGCTGCGAATCAAAGTCGGTCCCCCAATGTCTCTGCCTCTCTTGGGATGGTTTGGATTTGGATTGTCCCCTGAAAACTCATGTGCTGAAGTCTTGGTTCTTGATGTACCAAGGTTCAAATATGGAAAATACTGGATTCTGCTGCAAAACACTGAATCCTGAGGGTTCTGACCTCGTCAGTGGATTAATCCACTTGATGGACTGATCCATTGACAGCTGAATGGACTACTGAGACCTGGGACAGAGGTGGAGGAGTTAGGTTACTGGGCGTGTACCCTGGAAGGTTTACCATGTCCCCAACCCCTACAGACCTCCACCCTCTCATCTCTGAGCAGAGTAGGTTTCCTCCACCACACCCACCCGCCATATTGTTTCTGCCTTGGGGCCAGCCAACGATGGAAGCTCCAAACAGTGAGCCAAAATAAATCTTCCTCCCTGTCTAGGGTGTTCTTGTCAAGGATTTTAGCCACGGTGACGAGAAGCTGACGAACCAACCACCCTGACCCTCATATACCCTTGATGGAAGCCATAGACGCTTGGATTCATCTTCTCCAACGTGGCCAGGGAATCCAGAAGTCCCTTTTCCCGAAGCTGGCCATATGGTTTAACAGTCTTATGGTTCCACCCAACTTTGTGTGTGGAGCTGATCATAAGGGGATCCTCCAACCTGCCTAGTTTGAATGAAGGTCATTGAAGACCCTATTGAAGGTCATTGAAATTGAAGGTCATTGAAATCCTATGGATTTGGGTGTCTGTTTCTCTTATGGACCAGCCCATTGGGAAGCTTAAGAGGGCATAGGGGCCGTCCCCTTTCTCCCTACATGTGACCCAGAGGAAAGAAGGTTCAGATGGCAACAGACCCTGATGTGGGGGGAATCACACTGGGTCATCTGGGTGACTCCAATGGTATCACAAAAGTCCCTGGAAATGAAAGATGAAATACTACGTGTCCATCTAAAGTAAAATATATGCATTTGTATTATATATATTTTTATGGGACCCTGCAGCAAATTCTCTCAGGACCCCCAGCTGGAGGAAGTGGGTGGTCTCTTCACTGAGCAAGAAGCCAATTCCAAAATGGTAGCCATACCCCGAATCCAGAGAGTGGTCCCCTGCAGAGGACAGAAGGTGGAGAAGCAGCCGGGCTGTTACCAACTCCTGGGGTGGTGGCATGAGGTCCCTGTCTTGTCCTCCCTCCCCCTTTCTTTATTTCCTTCTTGGTCCCTGTCCCCTGATTGCATATGGTTCCTTGGTCCAGCTGTTAGTGGACACCTGCTCAAATTAACGTCCAGCCCCAAGGAGGTCTCCATCCATTCACTGGATTTAGCTGGAGACCATTCAATGTGAGCCCTTAGCCAATTGGTCCCCCTTTGGTAGCTATGGAACTTCAAAGAGGTTAATGGAGAACAAAGGGGCTAAGGGAATGACCCTGAAGACAATGCCAACCGACCAAAGCTTCTTCAAGAAATAGCTCCAAAATGCAAATTCAACACCCTGGGATTCAATGCACGAGAGCTGGTTGCAGTTTGCTGTCCGTGAAGGCACATATTTGCTCTTTATATATAAATAAACCAGCCACCGAATTCGGCTAAGACAAAGAAATCGGCTCTGCCTCTCCTTAAAAGAGAGAGCGATCAGACCTTGCAATCAACCCCAGTTCAGCAATTCCTCCCGTGACCTGCCCAAGGTCCAAACAGCCTACAGCGTTTTTTAAAACAGAAAATGTAAACTTTCTTTTCTGGATGTTGTCTTCAAAGCATTTGTCTTCGGTATCTCCCCGGAGCCGAGGCAGATCTAGCAGCACCCACTTATCCGTCTGTGTCTACAACGATGCTCTTCATTTTTCCGGAGGTGAAAGGAAAGCATTCTTCATGGAGGGGAGAATATTGCATTAAGGAGCATCTAGATGCTGCTGCTGTTTCTCTAAATGACAGCAACCATCCGTCTCTGGGCTCAAGATGGGACGGAATTCTCCCTGTCCCTGGGAATCAGTGGCTAGTACCATGAAGGGCACTAAGGGCTCTGGGAACACTCGACCTGTCTTGGGGGTGTTTAAACGTTTCATGAGATGCTACAAAGAGCCCTTGAGCATTTAGTGCCTTCTTCAGGAATCCCTGATCCTACCGTTAGGCACAGACTCACACGCTACCCAACAGGAATGCAAGACCATGAGGTATTAACCACCTGTTAACTGTAGCCATGATCTCGACTATTGCCGTGTTATTTTAAAATTAATCCAATAAATAATTGGTGCAGAGAGCACAGTGGATAGATGGACCCGTGCTCACTTTAATATCAGGCAGTTTCTATACCCAGGAGATTTTTTTTTTCCCTTCTGTTACGTAACTAAGACATTTAAGTGAATTTGACTGATTTTCAGAGATGGGGTCTTGGAGAAGTGATTAGGGTTAGTTAAGGTCATCAGGGTGCAACCGCATGATAGCATCTGGTGGCTTTAAAAGAAGGATGAGAGCCAGGCACAGTGGCGCATGCCTGTCATCCCAGAACCTCAGGAGGCTGAGGCAGGAGGATCGTGAGTTCAAAGCCAGCCTCAGCCAAAGAGAGGCCCTGAGCAACTCAGGGAGACTCTGTCTCTAAATAAAATACAAAATAGGGCTGGGGATGGGGCTCAGGGGTCGAGTGCCCCTGAGTTTAAGCTCTGGTAAAGAAGAAGGAGGAGATGGAACAAGCAAGAAGGAAGAGGAGAGAGGATTCAACCGAAGGTCACCCCCTGGAGAGATCCACTAAATGCACTTGGTGGAAGACACCTGGGGAAAGAGCACGTACCACTCAGTGCATGAATTTGCAAAGCATCAGTCCAATAATATTGAAATTGCTTCCCCAAATCATGCAAACCCAGGAACAAATTACTTCAATTCCCTCTTAAGGAATCGTCGCAGCCAATTGGTTCCACTACAGAAAATCAAGATGGCGCCTCTGCCGAGAATGACTACAAGTATCGTCTGCTCATGTGGCAAGTTGATGAGGTTGCCTTGAATGTATCATTGAATGTTTCAGATTCTGGTTGGATATTCCAGCAGTCACTACGGTTTCAGTGCTATTTCTCCTCTTTTAAAACGTTTGAAATAAATAATTAAATGGTTGGTGCCACATCATTTCAGAGACATGTTCCTATTTATTTATTTAGTATTATTATTTTGGGGGTACGGGGGGTGGAACCCAGAGATACTCTAACACTGACTCATATTCCCAGCTCTTTTTACTTTTTATTTTGAGACAGAGTCTAGTGAAGTTTGATGAGGCTGACCTCAAACTTGTAATCCTCCTGCCTCAGCCTCCCAAATTGCTGGGATTACAGGTGTGTGCCACTATACTTGGCTTCAGAGAACTATTCTAAGACTTAACCAAAGAAATCATAGAGAACGCCAAGGCGTGGTCAAACCAGAGGATGAGTTCTGTGGTTGTTTAAAATATAATGTGCTTTTTCTAAGCATGAAATTACCAGCAAGAATTATTTGCTTCAGCTTGGTACTCAATTTTATTTTGAGCCATATACAGATGGTATTTCCAACTTAAAATGGGTTTCTGAGGACACTACCCCATTGTTAAGTGGAGACGCATCTGTACCTGGTTTAAACATTGAAAAGTGTAGCCTATGACATCATATCCGAAGAATTAAATTAGTTGAGATTTTTAATTGGCCAGATTTTATTTGTTAACCTTTTCCCAAGAATGGCATAATCTGGAAAAAGCCAATCAATTACCCCTAAAGACAAATGAAAGACTAAGCATTCCCCAATGAAGGTTTGCATTTTCTAAATAATAGAGAGAAAATACAGCAGCTAAAATTGTAGTCCGCTCAGAAGAGTTAAGTACAGAGAAGTCAATGCTAAATAGCGTAATATTCATTTGTGCACATACGGGACCAGGACAAAGGTGGCAAGAGAGAGGTCTCAGACTCAGTTCCCAACTGCTCCAAATCACCTCCAGAAACATGCCCTAAAATAATGCACTGAGGTTCGTCTCCAACCAGATTCCCAACATTCAATGAAGAAAATTTCCTGTGAGCATACAATGAAGGCAAACAGAAATATAAGTAACACAAGTCAACATTATTCTATTTCCCCTCCTAATGGGAAAGACTCTCAGAAGGATTTTTCTGAACAAGATGAAAGGACTCCACTCATGTGGTTGGTCATCTCTGAATGAAAACGCAGAACAGCTTCAGGCACAAAATGGCGCCATGCCCCTGGTGGACAAAACAGGTATTTCCCAGGTTCATTCTATTCCCTGCTCAGCTGGATACAGGTTAGGGAATTAGTGCAAGGTCACTAACTCAATGTGAGCTGCTCCACCAGGACATGGACTTCATGGCAAATTTTCCCCAAGTGGAACGTGTTCTACTTCCTCTTAAATGATTGAGTTGAGGTCAACTGGCCTTCACCAACACATTCAGAGAAAATCTCCTACATGGACTGCCCTATGGTACCGAGTGACAGCATGAATGTTCTGTATCAAAATTTCCAACCCCCTAAAAAAAGAAAACAGCAAAGGTTCACCTAAGGGAAAGAGGGACCCCCATTCCAGGAAGAATAAATGCATGTTTTCCAGGTAGATAACCCTACAATGTGCTTCAGCAAAGTCCTAATGGTGTCATTCCCCATGACCCCACAATACTTAGGATGGTGTGTTTTCCAGACTCATTGTGGAGAGTGAAGAAAGAAAGGAAGACTTTTAGGTAATTGATCCTCAGTCATCTGCATCTAAAATATATTTAGTTAATATTTACAAACGGTCCACCGCACACCAGGTGAGACATCGAACCACACACCAGGCAAAGAGAAAACCACCTGGTTCCCCATTGATACTAATTATCCTTTTCGGGGACACCTGCTGAGTCAGAATCACCTCTCTCCAATTCTCACAAAGAAAGGCAATGAGGGAACCCCTGTGATTTTTAACTGTGCGACATGTGCTTCATTAAACGGTTCAGCAAAACACAATAAAAAATCCCAGTGACTGCTTCTGCTTCATCACGGATGGATCCCTTCTTCTGCATCATGAAACAAAGGTATTGGAGCAACAAGAAAAGATTCAAGATGGTGCCCCATGACCAATCTGCTTGATAATGAACCCCACGTTTCTTCTGCATCATGAAACAAAGGTATTGGAGCAAGAAGAAAAGATCCAAGATGGTGTCCCATGAGCTCTAGAGTAGAGGAATCAATAGATTTCACTGTGAATAATATTGACTCTATACTAAAACTGACTTTTAATAATTCATGCATAGATGCATTAGTCTCTGAACCCAAGAGGTTCACTGTGATCCGGCTTCACACCTACAGAAAGATCCAAGCGTGCCAGAAAGTATGGATTGGCCAACATTTCTGTAAACAGTCAATGATAAACATCTTGGGCTGGGGAAATCATTTGGTCTTTACGGAAGCTTTTCAACTCTGGGACTATGGTGACAGAGAGACACAGAGGAAGACACCAACGAGAGAGTATGGTTGGTTTCTTAAAAAAAATAAAATTTGTTTGCAAAAGCTGGGTTGCCAATCAGGCCACATTTGGCTTATCCTGTATATGTACAGGGACGTTAGCATTTACTCAAAGCCAAATTCATTTTTCTCCTCCAGCGATCAAACAAAATTACCTTATGCATAAATGACTTATAAAAAGTGCAAGATGATTCATTTAATGAGATACACCCATTTATTAAATTTCCGTTCTCATATGGACCCCTTGGCCTGAGGACGGGGGCGGGTGAGGACCCACACCATAAAAAGCATTTTATTTTATTTGCAAAAATACAAAAGACACAAGACATTAGTTGTACTTACTAACTGGATTACCATGAGCTCAGGATAGATGGTTTTAATACAGACCATGGGCAGCAATATTAGCATTTGCTACACATTTACACCTAATTGAATCTTTAGGTGGGGTGGGGGGGAAGCTCATAAGATTTATATTAATTATAGAGCATCTTTGTCAATATTTTGCTCCTCCAAAGGAGGAACAACAGTTTTTTTTCAATCAAAATGAGAAAAAATAATACCAGATTTAACCCCATCTTGTTCAGTCAAAGCTACCTACAGATTTTCCTTTTAAGTGTTTAGGTCTAATAAAGTTTATTATTCAAAGGTAGTAATGATCATAATTATAAGAATAAAGGAGAATGAAAGGGAAATTGGCTTTCTGCATGGGATGAAAATACATATCAACAATCAGCTACTAAATGCATCTCCCATTCTGTGTCCTCCCAGATGCAAGATATCTGAGGAGACTAGCAGACAGGAAGTGACATCATTGGTGGGAAGGGCTGAAAAAAACAGCGCACATAGGAAGTGACCTCATTAATGGGAAGGACTGAAGAACACAGAACACATAGGAAGTGACCTCATTAGTAGGAGGGGCTAAAAAACAGGGCAGATAGGAAGTGACCTCATTAGTGGGAGGGGCTAGGAACAAAGCCAAGTCTCCCCTTAAGGAGAGTCACCCCCTTGAGAAGGATGGTCTTCCTTTCCCTCCATCCTGTACACAGCATCCCAAGGTCCTGACCCCCAGAGGCATGGGTTTGAGGAATCCAGGGACCTCCATCCTGGGCCTCCTCTGCTCTGGCAGAAGTCCTGTGTCCGCCATCTTCCTTCTGGGATTTTGTGAGAAATGGTCCCCGAGGAGCAGACAGACCCAAAGGATTGGTTTTTCAGGACTTTTGACCTCAGGATCATCAACCAAGGGACATGAAACTCTCCTTTGTGGTAGCCTAATAAACAATGGCCACAGGAGCTTTCATTTCAGTGCAATAAACAATGAGAAATAGTGGGAGGAAGTGCTTTGAAGAATGAATGGAATAATATATTTGTTTTCTCTTTTCACTTCATCAGTATCTTTTTGACTATCTCAGAGTGTCCTTCCCATTTATTTGGCAAACATTTTTCAGCTGTCACGTGTGGGACTGCTATCCTCATGGGGTGTCAGTAAAGGAAAGAGAAAAAGGATCACGTATCGACCTCAGGGTGCCTCCATCCAGCCTCTGTGGTTTATATAAAAAAGATTAAATGTTGAAGTTTTTGTAATTGTGCACATTTTTTTTCTGTGTGTGCAGAGCTAGGGATAGACCCCAGACCCTGCACCTACTGTGCAGCCTGTGCGCTCCACACCTGAGCTCCACCCCAGCTCCTGATAGTCACACCTTTAAAAAATCCCCATCCGGTGCTAACCTTAAAAGGTAAATATGAAAACTTCACTTTAGCTGAAAAGCTATGTTCAACTTGTCTTTGTATTTCCAAGAAAACAAAATACTCTTATTAATTCCAACAGACTCCACAGCTAGGAAAAGAGAAAACATTTTTTTTTTTGTTCAATTCTTGGAATTTATGTGTTTTTCTCCCACTAAGTGGAGGGGATTTATCACCAGAACCAGACAGATATTTCAAGCACAATTTATCCCGATTTCTGCGTTGGAAATGTCCTTCATATCTTAGATGCCTTTGTGGTAGCATTTGAATACCCTCAGATTTTTATTCAGTCGCTGGATTCCAAACAACTCAAGGGTCCCTGTGTCAGACTGATTTGCACAGCTACATTAAATCACAAACGGTTTAGTAAACGATGACATTGGGTAATATGTGTGCAACTAAGTGCACTATAAAGGATCTCAACATGCAAATTGGCTGGTCTCAGAAGTGCCTTATCCCCAGAATCCTCCACATCAGCACACATGATGTTCCATATAATACTGGACGTCCTCTCTCATGGGACTCCCTTGGATTCCCTGACTTAGAAATGGAAGCTAGTTTTCAGGAATACCAGGAAGGAATTTTTTTCCTGACCATCAATTTTGAATCCGACCATGTTATCACTGCAATAAAATTAATCCTAACATAAGATCACGGTTGTGGTTTGGATATGAAGTGGCCCCTGAAAGGCTCCAGTGTCAGACAAAGCTAGAAAGTTTAGAGGTGAAATGATCGGGTTATGAGAGGTGTAACCTGATAGTGGATTAATCCACTTGGATGGACTCACTGGGTGGTGGCTGCAGCAGGTGGGGTGTGGCTGGAGGAGGGGGTCCCTGGGCTGTGCCTTTGGGGTCTCTCTCCTGTCCCTGGTAGGCAGGGCTCTCTCTGCTCCCTGGTGCCCTGTCCTGAGCTGCTCTCCTCCTCCAGGCCCTGCCGCCATCTTGTTCTGCTCCCCTTGGGCCAGAGCCATGGAGTTGGCCACCAGGGACTGGACCTTGGACACCATGAGCCCCCAGATGAACTTTTCCTCCTCTAAGTTGTTCTTGTCAAGTCTTTTGTTCACAGCAATGAAAAAAAAATGAGTAAAATATTCCAAACTATTCCAAACTACTGTAGAAACCCATGGCAAATGGATTCCCTAAACAGTGATTATGAAATCAGAACGTGTTTGGTCGACTATACATAGAAAATTTTATTAAAATGGCATAAGTTGAATTTTTCAAGAATTCATAGAGTCAATTATTTGTAACTCTCAGGCCATTTTTGTTCTGATTTTGTAACTCCTGCTTCTTCACATTACAAGGGAGTGAATTCAGAAACTCTTTAGGATCTAGACAAATCGGAAAACTAGTCATGGAAATTCAGCCACTTGGGAGCAGACTTAGTAGACATGGATGTCCTCACCCACAGGTGCATGCATTTTCTGCTACACGCTATACATTATAGAGTGGATCCCCCTTGATTGAGCACCAGTGGCTTTAAAAGAAGAGAGGGAGAGAGAGAGATCAGAAGATGCAGATTCATGCCTTCTCCCTACTCCGTGCTCCTCCTGTGCAATTTGATGCTGTGAACCATCTGGACACCGCTGAACGGAAGTTATTCTAACTAAACAGCCAGGGAGTTTTCGCCACTTACTGAAAGAGGTTCTTAAGATTGCTGCACACGGCTGGTCGGACTGCAAATTGGTGCAGCCACTGTGGAAATCAGGATGGAGATTTCCTCTGAAAGCTGGGAATGGATCCACCATTGGACCCAGCTATCCCACTCCTTGGTTTATACCCAATGGACTTAAAATCAGCACACAATAGGGTCACAGCCACATCCATGTTTATAGCAGCTCAATTCACAATAGCTAGACCATGAACCCAACCTAGGTTTCCCTTGATAGATGAACGGATAAAGAACATGTGGTATACATACTCAATGGAATATTACTCGGCCTTAAAGAAGAGTGAAGTGATGGAATTTGCAGGTAAATGGGTGGAGCTGGAGAATATCAGGCTAAATGAAATACACCAATCCCAAAGGCTGAATGTTGTCTCTACTATGCAGATGCTAATTCACAATAAAGCAGGGAGGCACTAGGGAAGAATAGCGTTATCTTAGATTAGGTGGAGGGAAGTGATGGGAGGGGAGGGGAGGGGACGTGGGGATAGGAAAGATAATAGAATGAAACAGACATTGTTACTGTATGCACATGTGTGACTGCAGGACCAATGTGATTCTGCAACATGCACACTTTTTTTTTTTTTTACAAAAAGATTGTGAGGCAAGAACACATCATTTATCACTGGCTGTCCATCTAGCTGAGCTGTCCGTCCACTGGCTGTCCATCTGGACCCATTCCTAACCAAAGCTCACCTCCGAACGTTACAACAGCCTCTCCAACGCACAGCCCTAAGGTGAGACACCATCACAGTGGAGACAATCTTCTCTGCTGCCCTCGACTGTGAACTTTATGTGACGTTCCCTTTGGGTCTCGGAGTACGAGCTGTGGCACGAGGAGCCGTGGCTCCCCCATAGGGCAGAGCCCCTTTCTCCACCCTCGGCTACCATTTTCCCTTTTGATGGGGGCAGCCTGATTCCATCTAGACAGTGTAATTCCTAGGATGTGCCATATGATGTGTAAGTGGTTCTCTAAGTAGCCATATGTACATATATTCTGATGAGAATGTCTCTGTTCATGGAATTCTCATTAAATACCTTTGATAAAATTTATAAAAATGTGTACAAAATACACACACACAAAAAAAAAAACAGATGATGAATCATCTTGTCAACTAAGAAAAATAATTTCCACATTGGACGTCTCCATTTTGACAGGTATGTTTTAGTTGTAGCCTAAAAACTGATGAGAAAATTGGCCAGAAACCCATATTTAAGCAACACAGTCATAGATGCTGCCTGTGTAGGGTGGGAGTTGGCAGCTGAACCATGAAAAGCCGTGAGTACTGATTTGGGAATAGATTGAAACATAACATGATCCTTTCAAATATTTGAGTTTGGGGAAAAGAGTCCAGAATTTGAATCATGAAATATTTCTACTATGGATGGCTAACAAGAGTACACCATAAACATTTCCTACCCATCTCTCTTTGCTTGGGTTCTATCCTGTTTGCAGTTTTCTAGATCATGTAAAGGATCTCGAGGTCTGAGTGGACCTCAGCCTGCATCAGAAACATGTGTCTGACATTCTGGATCCCTCTGAAATGGCAACAAATGAATAGGGTAGAATGAGAGAGGGTGGCCCCAGTTCAAATGGCCCAAGGAGTCTTTGGTTCCCAGATAACCAGAGGTGTTTATGCTACGACAGGTGAGCAGAGGGAGGAAGGATGAACTTCCAAGAGATCTGCACCAACAGGACAGAGCAGAGTCACTCATTGGTGCCTTGTATGACAGAGAGGCACTTTGCATGTGGCTCTTTGGGGAGAAGAAGTCATACTAGGGAATTCCAAATTGTCCTTATGGACACTCCAAATGAACTGGTCATGATTTACCATTACGTTTACTGTCAAGAACTCAACTAGGTTTCCAAAGCAGTTGCCCCCAACGAGCCTGATTTCACCAGGCCGATAACGCACGGACGGAGTTCAGTCAGCAAGGCTCAGAGACTTCCAGGGATTTGCTTTGTGGCTGTCCCTCAATGCACCCTTCCCGGGGTGGGAAAGAACTGTGCACAACTTGCACACCGCCCGCTGAGAGAATGGCTTGAACAAAAGATGATCAGCCAGGAAAGCACTGTAGGGACTCATTTGCAGGGAGCAGAGTGGGATAAAAGAAGCTAAGGACCCTAAAAGACGTGCCTCTCCGAGGATTTCTGTGGGATTCAAGTGAAATGCATGCGTACACTTCCAGCCAGCAGATTCAACTGGAAGACCTGCCATATGCAATTATTAAGTACCCAGGGTTTCCTGTCAACACAGTCCTAATAGCCTACACACATCCTCCTGAACACACTCGACCATCTCTAGATGACTTATAATAATGCTATTAAAAATGCCACGTAAATATCATCATCCTGTATCACTTCGGGAATAATGACCAACCGTGGGTACGTGTTCAGATGAATGCAATTTTATCAGATATTTTTGATCTGAGCTTGGATGCATCACCTGAAGCAGAAACATTGGATACAAAGGGTCCAATGTATTTTAATTCAGATCAGGCATTTTCCGCACTAGTGATAATTTCCCGCTCACACCAATACAATAGAATTCTTCAAGCCTCATTCCCCTTCCCTGGAAAACATGGGCGTCATAGAAACATGAGCACAGACACGGGGCACAGCATTTTCAATTCTTAGAAGGCAACAGGTTAGGTATCCAATAATCTCCTCTTGTCAAGAAAAGAAAATCAAAACATTAAAAAAATAATAAATACCCAAGGTCAAGGTCACACTCTGGAAACGCTCCTCCCAACCTGCAGCCTAAGGACTCTTAGAGGACATCTCTCCCTGATGTCCGAGCCATGGTGGACCCAAGGGTTACAAGGAGACTGACCAAGTGCAGGGGCTCAAGATTGAGTGGCCTGATTATTGGAGTTTCTAGTGTCCCCCAGGTGTGGCCGATTATCGTGGGACAACGTCCATCCTGAGGGACAGTTTTCTCCTTTAGAAGAGGTAGAGATCTGATGTCCAACCCCAACCCAGACCTGAATCCTTCAGGCGATCCTCTAGACAGATCCCAATCCCATCCTCCTGGAAATTACATTGGGACAGGACCTGTCAGTCTTCTATCTGAGCGCCAATCCAATGGGTAAAGGAAGACCCAAGAGAAGAATGGAAGTTGTCAATGTTACAGTAAAAAAAAGCACTCAACTCTCTGGCCTCAGCTCCATGCAGAAACCTGTCCACAGTCAATCCAAAAAAGCCCACAGCCCAGATGAACACTGGTTCTCCAGCCCCACAGGGTAGCCAGCACCATGGTGGCCGCCATCTTGGATTGGCCAATACGTATTGTGAATACTCACCATGACACTGTCTTTCAGCCCGGGTGCCTTTCAAAATGCCTTCATGGAAGGCTACTTGATGATCTTTTCCATGTCAGCACATTTCTCCCTAAAAAAAAATAAAAGAGAAACATATTTCACCACTCCATGATTGCTTCAAAGCCGATATGCTGTTCCTTGTGAATTTTCTTAGGGTTTGCTGAAGAGGGACTAGCTGGTCATTCTGGACTGGGACCTCAGTCCATCAAGGAACTTGACAGAGGACAGAGCCATGCCTACTTTGTGGTCTTTGCTGCACAATATTGGGACACACGCGCAGATTGCAAACACAACTTGAAGTCATTGCCACACAAGTGGCTCACCGCCATGATTTGGGCACTGTTAATGCTTTCTTTAGAATTTACCGTATATCTATGTTGTTTCCAGCCACTTTGAATGAGGAACTCATCATCTTCAGAAAACTAGCGAGAAGAGCCAATCCAATCCCGAGCCCTCACACATCCCCAGGTCTGATCCTGGATGGCAGAGAGGTCTCCCTAGGATGGTGGATGGGAACGCGCCCACTCGCACACAGTCACGCCCTCTGCAATCCACGGCACTGAAAATGCTGTCTGTTTGTCCAGTACGTGCCCCACAACTGTTGAGCACTTTCCTGGCCATCTCACCGGGGAATCTTCTCTGCACAGAGGATGCTTTTGCAATCCTAAAACCTTCTACGTCTAAACAGAGAATCCTAACAAGGATCTTGGAGTTTTCAAGATATCAAGCGACCTTTTCATCTAAATAAATATAAGAGCATTCTTAATATCTCTAGAAATTGCTTCTACCTCCATTTTATCAGATCAGAGATCCCACCTCTGTTCCTAACCACAGGATGGTGTTAAACTCCAAGTTATCAAGTTAAAAAAAATGCTATATGGGTATTTCAGAAAAGTTCTATAAAAATTAGTGTGAGTTGGTTGGGTGCAGAGGCACATGCCGGAAATCCCAGCGACTTGGGAGTCTGAGGCAGGAGGATCACAAATGTGAGGCCAGCCTCATCAATTTCACAAGGCTCTCAACCATTTGACATGACGGTGACTCAGACTGAGAAATAAACAAGGGCCAGGGATAGATCTCACTGATAGAGTAGCCCTGGTTCAATCTCAAGGACCAAAAAGGAAAGGAAAAAAAAAATGAAATTGGGCATGATTTGTGTCGGATGGATGAAAGCCTTAATTATTGTTTTAGGTTAGACTTTCTATTTCTTGGCATGCTTGATTTTGCTTATAGCTTGGCCTAAGTACCCACGTTGGCTGGAAATGAAAACCACATTGGTGTGTGTGTCTCTTCTACTTTCAGATGGAATATTGCAAAAATTAAAACAAAATGTGCTCATTACAGCTTGGTGTCTAGCTACACAGTCTACATAGACTCCATAGAAAGAACCGTGTTCTTGCACACGAGTTCTCTCTGGAAGGATTAACCTCAAAGCGTTCTCCCTGCACAACAGGAAATCTTCCACCTCTCCTACCTCGATCCCTCTCCATTGCTCATCAGGTTATTAGACTATTCTCACTGCAGTTGGGTCTAATTTCCCTGATACATGTGCTCAAGTACTTCCTAAATACATGTGCATTTTTTTTTCATTTTTAGTTGACACATAATAATTGCACATATTTGTGAGGTACACTGTGCTATTTTGACACATGTATACAGTTTTAAATAGTCCGATCTGGTAATTAGTCTACAACACCTCCTATATTTATTATTTCCTAAAGATGAGAACATTCAAAATCCTCTATTGTGGTTTGTTTCTTCTTAAAGGATAATTCTTTGTGGGATTTCAGGGGTTGAATATGAAATGCACCCCATAATCCATGTATTGAACATTGGTCCCCAGTCTCTGGTGCTATGGGGAGATGGTGGAACCTTTAAGGGGCGGAGCCTAGTGAGAGGATGTTAGGTCATTGGGGGTGTGGCCTAGAAGGGCATTGTGGGATGCCGGCCCTTCCCTCCAGGGCCCTCTTTCCTCTTCCTCTTCTTCTCTCTCTCTTTCCTGTCCACCACAAGATAAGTAGCTGTCTCTACCACACACTCTCCACCATGATGTTCCACAACAAAAAAGAACCAAACAATGGTGCCAAGTGGTTAGCGACTGAAATCCCTGAAACCATGAATGAAAAGAACCCTCTTGTCCTTTTAAGTTGACTGTATCGGGTATTTTGTCACAGCAACGGAAAACTGACTCACACATTCAATCTTCCAGAATGATTTCTATGTGTGGGGAAAACCCCAAACACCAGAGTCAGAGAATTTCTTCTTTGTCCTCATAGGTCTGACACTTGGGTGCTAAGTGTTCACGTCAACACTCCTTCATTCAAACAGTGTCACCTTCCTTTTGGTCTGCTACATGATTCAGGATGGAACACGCCGTGGCATTATACCATAAATACTGATTTTTTTTTTTTTGAGCTAAGTTGTTAGACTCCGTTAACAAAATGTTCCAAAGGCTGAAAAATTCTCTAGATAAAAAGACTTGTGGATTTTATTAAGCCATTTGGACTCGATAGCCTATTGTAGAACCCCCAGAGACAGATAGATTTGACCATATAATCGCTTACCTAAAAGTGCACATGAAATCGCACTTTCCAATCTCTTGTTTTCACACCAAATCCGTACTTTACCACACACATCCCATTTGCAATGTATTTAATAACAAAAAGCTTTGGATCTATGCGCACAAGCACACTCTCAATCCAGCCTGCATCGTGTGCCATTGCACAACATTGTGCACTCAAGGGAGAAGGTGGAATTAATCCAATATTTACAAACTACGAATACATCAGCCAGTGTGACCGTCAGACGGTCCACAGATTCTCATGGCGTGTCCACATACGGGGAATGACCACGGTGGTACCCACCTGCAGAGGACCTTCACAGGTGGAGGCCAGCGATGACGTGTTCCACCTACGATAAGGTTTCAAATAAGCCTCTCCATATAATTTCATCTTGACAGCCCCAGCACGCGGGATTCACGGAGATGTGCACAGCCATTCCAACTCGCCCCCAGGAGCTGGTTAGGAAGACTCCTAGGACAGAGAGAGAAAGAAAAAAATCAGTATTTTCATGCAGGAGGACATGCATATAAAGGGGACTTTTCATATAACCCTACGGGTGCACAGTCCCTTATCCAAAATGTTGAGTATCTGCGTGCTTCCGGTTGCCTGGACTCTGTTTTAAGAAAATGGACATATACATCCTGAGATATCTTGGATTTGAGACATGCATCCGAAACAAAAATCAATTCATGTTCTCTGTGCACCTTCTACAGAAACCCGAAAGTTAATTTCAGGTAATATCTGCAATGATTTTGTGCATGAAATGGAGATTCCTGGTGTGCAATTATCCACTTGTGAAGTCGAGTCAGAGCTCAACGTTTTTGCATTCTGTAGCCTCTAAGATTTTGGATATTTGCAGTGGGATATTAAACCTACAGGACGATTTTTGCCATGATGGTATTGAGCCTCCGATGTCACCCGTGATGGACACCTATGTGAAGTCGGCGTGTGCACATGCCATCACACACCTGCACACACTGATGCACACCCACCCACACAGACAGGGGATGCAAGGTTCTTTATAAAATACAAACGATGCAAAGCGCAGAATCCTTGACCTTCTTCCAATGGGTCACATTCAGCAATCTAGACCTGGGCTAGAAGGGCCCATGGGACAAAATTATTCTAGCACCATCTTTAACAAAATAGAAAAAAATAGATAAATTTTTTAAAAACATCAATGAAAATAAATTTGAAGAGAAAAACACAGAAGCCCATCAGTTTGTGAGGAGGGTCCTTCCTAACACGTGCATGAAGTCAGCGACGTGGTGAAAGGTCCTTATGCATTTAAAATACCAAACAGAAAAATCAAAGGGTGGTAAGTCAGACACCATCTGGAGGCACTGAGAAATGAATCCCTGGGGATCCATACATTTCCAGTAGGTCCTGATGGTACCCAAACACCACTCTGAGGGATCAACAAAGGTCCTGTGTCCCCTTAGGTGACAGGGGACACGCTGGTTCAATGATCAAAGGCGGCTTCTCCCCCGGTCTCTGTGGCTTGGCTGCGTGGCTGAGAAAACAGATGGCTGAGTTTTTAACGGTCGTCCTTAGAGCACACGCTTTGATTTTTCTCGTTTTCTCAGTGACCATCTACGGAGCATCTGGCAATTGCTACAGCGGAAGCCGGATGCCTCCCTTGGACCAGAGGAGAGGTGTCACATGCAGATGTTGCATTGAGGTCCACGGCTTCTGAGACCTCAAAACCAGAAGAGGGCGGGTCTAGCAGGAGAGAAAGGCAGGAGACGGGGCTGGGGACAGGTCAGGGGGCTCGCTGGCTGAAGACCAAGAGGTCAGAGAAAGCAAATGCGGCTCGTGGTTAGCACAGTGCAAAACTGTCCTAGGTGAAATATTCTCCATCAACAAGGAGAAATGGAAGATGGGTCAGAGATATAAACGCAAGACCCCGGGGAATGTCAAATGCGTAGAAATAACTACTTGCCTCTCACAGCGACTTTACAAGCTTCATTTAGTTACTGTGCAAGCCTCCAGGAAGTAGAGTCCTCGATAGGAGGCTGAGGCAGGAGGATCATGAGTTCAAAGCCAGCCTCAGCCCAAGGGAGGCCCTGAGCAATTCAGTGAGACCCTCTCTCTAAATAAAATACAAAATAGGGCTGGGGACAGGGCTCAGGGGTCGAGGGCCCCTGAGTTCAATACTGGGTACCCATTATCCCCCCAAAAAATAAACAATTTGAATAATTCATGCAGAAGTTAGAGAAGAGTTTTTGAGAAATAGCGATTTGGTGAACTCAGGAAGTTGTGTCTAAATGTGTGACCATCAGGTTGGGACCAGGGGTAGGAAAAGGTGGAGGTTTGTTGATGATTTCTCAATGGCAAAGCAGCCTGATATTATCTATTATTTCAAAGGATGAAGGCAAGAATGGTTTTGAGGAATGACAGTCAAGAGCAGCCAAGGTCATCTGAAGGACAATGCCAAGAGAGCCTAAGAGATGCCACACAGATGTCGGAGGGAGGTGGAAAGTCACAAGTGGTCACATCAGGAGCAGAACAGAGAGAGAGGGTGCGAATCCAAGATGGCGGGCCCGGTGGAGAGGACACCATCTGTGAGAACTCAGTGTGCAGTGGACAGGGCGAGCCTGGCCCGGGAGGGGAGGAGGGTGCACTTGACTGTTGGACCCAACATAGAGAAAAGTCGGGACGAAGCTTTGTTGGACAGAGAAGGAGGAGGAGAAGGCCGGCACTGAGGTTGGAATGCAGGGTGCAGCCATCCTGGGGGACCAAGGAGGAGCAGAGGGTCACAGAAGCCAATTCCATGAGTAGAACCGAAGGAGACCAGAGGTGGGTGGGAGTCAAGGACCCAGAATGTCAGAAGTCTATGTGTAAACTATGCAGTGACACGCTGATGCAAAATATGTGCACAACTAAAAAACCATCACGCGATTTTAATGAGTTTATAATACAATGGTAATTTTATCAACATGATATATCATATATATACAATATGAGAAAAAATAATCCATATAAATAAAATAAAACATATTTAGTAGCAAATAGGTGTCTCTGTTTATGATATAAACCAAAAACTATATATTTTTATATTTTTCAGTGATAAAAAATACATATATTTATAAACTTATATTCTCACATTAGTCTATATTTCTATGATTGCAAATGAATATTTATATAGCATATATTTAAATACTATCAGTGTACATAATATATATTATATTTCAAGTAAATAAATAAGGACATACATAGCACTATGTAGTTACTTATATATATATATATTTATAATATGATTAATTTAAACTATATAATATATTTTATTATAATGTAATATAATATAAATTATATTAAACTATATAACATAAATTATTATAATATAATATAATATAAATTATATTAAACTACATAACATGAATTATTATAATATAATATAATATAAATTATATTAAACTATATAATATAAATTTATTATATTTATACTTATAAAGTATATACATGTATTTGTATGATAATATATATTATATAAGGATATATTTATATTCCTATTTAAATATAATTATAAATATTCATATACTTACATAAGTATATATAACCATAAATATCCTGATTTATATTCATATACACATATAAGTACATATTTATATAGTTAGCAGTGTATATTTATGAACTTACATAAGTACATATTTATACACTTAGGCAAATATATTTATACGCTTAGAAGTATATATTTATACACTTAGAAGTATATATTTATACACTTAGAAGTACATATCTATACACTTATATATAAGGATATATTTACATACGTATATACAAGTGTATGAATATTTTACAATATCCATTCACATATTTTTATGTAGCCGTATTTATATAAGGATATACATATTTCATGTATCTAGATATATACAAATAGTATATTTCTTTATCTCTAAACAGTGGGAGGAATTAAATAATATAAAGTTACTTGGACATAGATGTATCTAAATTGCAATCTATATCTGAAGGCGAGGAAGTCCACATTTCTCAGAAAGAGTTCCGAGTTCCTGTCCAAAAGGTTCTGGGCTGGGACGTGAATGTATTCTGACAAGGGTGACCAGAATGTATGGAGATGGCTTGGTTCTCGTCACCTGGCCACGTTCAGAAGACACACACGTTCAATTCTCAGAACAGGGAGGATTGAAAACCAGGAATCTCTCCAATTGGTCCAATTTCACAGCAGGTTCGAGGCTGACCTCCACGGCCTTCTGCACTCTTTCTGAACTTTGTAAACCTCACCCCAATTTCCCACAGATGTCCGCTGTCTTGGTGTCCAGCCAAGACGTTGCTCGGCAGCCTCTGAAGGGGACGCACCCTCCCCATTCCCAACCTGTGGGCCACAGCTGCATCCACGGCTGGACCTCCAACTCCATCCACCATGAGTTTCCTGCCTTCCATCTCAACGGGCGCCGCTACCTGCTGCCTCCCCATTCACCAACATTCAATGGATGAATTCATCAATTTTTCATCAACGAATGAATTCCTAAAAAGCCTTATGATGCTCTCCCACCTCTGGGTGCTTCACCATTGGGTTCCGCCATCTTGAATGATGTGATTTCCATTCCATCGGCCAACGTCAGCGTCATGCATCCAACACCCACCATATGCATCATTCAACTCCACACCTGGTACCATCATGCATGTGCCCACTGCTTCTCCTTTGGACTTTGGGCAAGGTCCATCAGTCCCAAAGGCATAGCTAATAAGCCACCTCCTTTGGAAAAGCTCCGGAAATAGTCTGGCCCTCGGGGTGGGTCCCCGTGAGCACGTGGTCTGCAGATATTAAGTCTTGAAGGTCCATGGAAGTGGGTCAGCTCTGATGGGCTAGTGGCACGGTGGAAAAGTGAGCATGTGTCCCCTCCAAAATCATGTAAAAATTCGTTTTCTAGAAAGCCAACTGTGCCAAAACCCAAATCCCTGGCCAAGGACCCCATCCATGAGACTCTACAACACCATCTTGAAACCACACCCCTGGATGCAACATCATGCAGAACCCTCAACGGTAGCCGCCCACCATTCCCAGTCCTCATTTCCCAATGGACACAGAGGACATAACATGCTCCTGAAGTCTGTGTGTTTAGATTCCCAAGTCTTTGCAGGAGCTGCGTGTGTCCAGGAATGGCCAGACCTTGGTCTGGAATGGACAGAATCCTTGCACAAAGGAACAATCTGCCACCTCTAAGTGGCTTTAGTGTTTTGAATTAGGAGGCAGCCTTGGGAGGCTACAGCGGAATAAATATCACCCACACCGCCGATGAGTTTTACGATCATTGTTATTAATCTGTACATCCCTCTCCATCCATCGCACAGGGCAGAGGACCGATAAATATTCATGGATCGGTCATCTGAAAACATAAAGACGACCTATAAATCAATAAAGGAAACATGGCAAACGTTGAGATCCAGACGTGATTAAAGCCTCCTTCCCCCAAAGTCGGGACACAACAGGAAACATTCCTCGACAATTTCTGGAAACACACTAAAGGATCCACATGCACAGCAGTTCTCAAAGGGTGATCCCTGGACCCGACCCATAGAAATGACTTCCCTCAGGCAAAGGAACTGAACAGAGACTTCACCAAAGAGCAAAGGTGAATGGTCCAAAAACATATGAAAAATATTCCACAACTCTAGCAATTAGAGAAATTTGTCAACAGACGAATGCATTAAAAAAGAAAAACTGTGGTACATATATACAATGGAATATTACTCAGCCTTAAAGAAGAATGAAATTATGGTATCTGCAGGTAAATGGATGGATGTGGAGGATACAATACTAAGCAAAACAAAGCAATCCCCCCAAAACACAGGCTGAATATTTTCTGTGATATGTGGAAGATGCCAAAATTACCCTATAATGTGATGATCCTCATTTCCTCCTCTATGCCGCCATTTTGTTTCTCTATTTCAATTTCCCTCAACTCTCAGTTCTTGCTTCCTTTGTAACCGTCCCATGAGCCCTGACTTTAAAGCCACATCCCCTACTAGGATTTCTCATGTTCCTCCAGTGTCAGGCACATTGGCTGAGCCACATTGATGAAAGTCATGCTGTCACACACACATTGAGGACACTGGTTGAAAGTGACTTAATCCTACACAAGATCACGTACTTCATAAGGGAGCTGGCCGCCCAGTGCCCATCAGGTAAGGCACCGCGGGCTGAATGTGTTCATCATTATGGCTGCATTTCAGAAAGTGCATCACACACCAGGAGACGTTCAAGAGAGTTGTATTGATCCACTTTAAAAGGGTTGAGTAATTTGATCATCGGTTGCTCTTAGAGTTTGGATATAAGGTGTCCCCATAAGCTCATGTGACACAGCGCAGTGATGTTCAGAGGAGAAATGATCAGATTATGAGAACTGTCATCCAATCAGTGGATTAATCCACTTGGTAGATTCATAATTTTAATGGACTCACTGGGTGGTGACTGTAGCAGGTGGGGTGTGGCTGGAGGAAGTGGTCCCTGGGGTAGGACTTTGGGGTCTCTCTCCTGTCCCTGGTGAGCAGAGCTCTCTCTGCTCCCTGGTGCCATGTCCTGAGCTGCTCTCCTCCTCCAGGCCCTGCCGCCATCTTGTTCTGCTCCCCTTGGGCCAGAGCCATGCACTCGGCCACCAGGGACTGGACCTCGGACACCATGAGCCCCTGTTTTATGGTTTATGGATATCAGTGGGTCAGCGCGTGATACAATTAGAAAAATGAGAAATTATACCCCAATGATTGAAATGTATGAATTGCCAGGATCATTGTAATGTCATTTGTAGCTAATAAAAAAAATTAAATTAAAAAAAAAATGGGAGACACCCCCCCACGTTCCCAGAAAGCACTCCTGACTGAGTGGGTGCCTCAGCACACCACAGTGAAGGTCCCTAGATCCTGATGCCTACGGACGAGGACCACCCCACACAACATGAAGCTCTGGGATCTCCACTCGCACGTTGGATGTTTTCAAATAAAAATGAAATTATAAGCAAAATCCTGCGGGTGATGGTGTAGGGAACCAAGAGCCACAAGCTGGGTGTGTCATCTTCTCTCCAGATCCTGGAGGTTACAAGTCCACGTTCAAGGTGTCAGAAAGAGCAGCCTTCCTAGGACAGCTCTAGGGGACCACCCTTCCTGGTGTCCTTCACCTCCAAGTGGTGGCCGCCATCTTGGAATTTCCATTCTGGGGGACACATCACTGTGCTCACTGTCTACATAGCCACGGGACCATCTGCATTCTGTATGTGACTGTGTCAACACTGAGTGTCTTTTCTTAAAAGGACACTAGTCTCTGGGCACCATGGTGGGACACGCCTGTCATCCCAGTGGCTCAGGAGGCTGAGGCCGGAGGATCGCGAGTTCAAAGCCAGCCTCAGCCAAAACGAGGCCGTAAGCAACTCAGGGAGACCCTGTCTCTAAATAAACACGGTGTGGATTAATTGTTTACTAAATTGACTTTTCTTTTCCTCTTCCATTTAACAAGAGTCTAGCGCTATTTTTTTTTCTTTTTTAAAACTATTTATCGGTGAAGCAAAATGTGATTTCCAACCTTGTGCATCCATTGGCTTGAACATGTTAGCAGTACTATCCCTGTTTCCAAAGAATAAGTAAAGTTTTCAAAACGTACCCGAGACAAAGGAGAGCATTTACGTTTATGAGCGTTTTTTGTGGAAATAACGGAGACTCGCTCTGCAAAATGTAAAAAGCAACGTGGATAGAAAAAGAGTAGCAGTCAGGATCCCAATCCAGTTTGAGCAAATTAACCGCTTCTTCGTTAGTGTCTCTGCATCTGTTTAGGATTTTCAGAAAAACTGTGTACGGAGGACTACTTGGCTCTTCAAATGAAACGTGTCTTTTTCCAAGTTTGTCACCATTGGGCTAAAAATAATGAGATCCACGCCTCCCAACAGGAGCAAAAAAGAAATGCAAAAAATGTGCATTTATTGGGGAAATGGAGAGAATAATACAAAAATCACTGATGCCCACGTCACCGACGGCAAAGGTCACATCACCTTATAGTGGGGGGCTGCTTTGAATTCAGAGCCTCTCGGGTTCAAATAATGGGGCTTTAGAACACGCTTTGCACATGGCTCGATGCTGCCTTTGCTTCACAGGAAAATGTCTTATTTTCTCGGAGAATCTAATTGGAATCCATCACCGTTAACGGTTCCCACCACATCACACCGTTTTCAAAGAGTCTGAGATTTGATTTTCTGTGCAGCTATTGGCTGCTGCTCCCAGGGATGCTCATAGCCTCGGAGTGATTGACAGCTCACCTCCACGGCTCACAGGTGCGGGTCTGGAAGTCACACGCTGCCCTCATCCCAAGACGCTACTGTCCCATGTCCTCTGTTTCTACTTATTATGCCATCTGGCCCGATTTTAGATAAGCCAGTGACAGTCCGTGTGCATTTTCTTATCGACAATTTTGCAGGATTTATTTTTTATTTTGTTTTATTTTTCTCTTTACGACTGGTGGGATGCATGGAGTCCCATCTTTTCTTATTTTGAAAAGGAAATTCCGAAACGATGCCGTTGCTATCTCTCATTGCACCGTCTGTGAGACTGATCCGGCCATGCCACCGTATCTATGGTGCCTAAGAGAATCCCCCAAGACAGTGAAACTCCCTGGGTCAAACCTGCAGGAAAGTCTCTGATTTTAAAACACAGATTTCTAATTTGAGTGCATCTGTCCTCCCAAGAGCTATCGGAAAATGTCCTGAGACCTTTTGGGTTGTCAAACCTGAGGACCGGGCTCCTAGGGGGCATCCAGAGGGTGGGTGCTAGAGAGGCTGCCTAGCACCGGTGACATGCAAGAGAGCCACCGACCAGCAAGCATGTCTCAAGGAGTCGGGCGCAGGACCCTCTATCTTGTTTTGGGAGGCAGATGCATTTCTGCTACATGTCTGAACAGGGCGAGCCACACTTTTAACATTATGCAGAACTGTACCGTTTTCAAGGCTCTCTAATGCACCGTTTCGTGATGATTGATTTAATCAATAATAGTTTAGTATCCGCGGTTTATGTTTAGAAGTTAGGGTTTCTGTGTAATCCCGATGGCCAGTGAGGCTGAGGCAGGAGGATGGCAAGTCGGAGGCCAGCCTCAGCAACATCCCGAGGCCCTAAGCAGCTCAGGGAGACCCTGTCTCTAAATCAAATACAAAATAGGTCTGGGGAGCGGGCTCAGGGGTCGGGTGCCCCTGAGTTTAATCCCTGGTACCAAAAAAAAGATGGGATTTGATCCCTGCCTGCTCTGTGCATATATAACCGCCATATGCATACATCACAGGGAGCCCGATGAGCAGGCACAACCAATATGCTACCTTAACTTTAAAACATTGCAAAGTGGTGACATTGTCCAATGGGCGCAGGGCCCACAGGACCTCGGTGCCGCCCACACAAGCTCTCTGCAAAGCTCCGAGTGTTTTAAACTGAAGCTTCCTGTCTTTAGAGAAACGGAAACATTGTTGCAAGAAGATCCTCAAAAAAAAAAAAAATGAAAAGATAAAAGCCGACTTAAGTTTCGTCACAGGGGTTCCCGGGATCATCCCCTCTGAATCCCTCGGGCTTAAGTTTTCCAACCCTGAAATTTCTGCTGCTCATTTTAACTCTGCAGAAACAAAGTCCCCGACGTAGGTGAGCCATGTCACCGGGTTAAAATGCTGACCTGGCTTCCATCCAGGGAAGAAAAGGCGCGTTTCAAGGACATTTAGGATGAAACCCCTTGAAAGTCAAGTAGGTGACCCAGAGTTGTGACCCACAGGGCACCCCCCAGGTGGGGGAGGGGGGAGCAGAAAGGCCCATCTGTCTGTCCAACAGGAGGCTGTTCTCGGGCGACTAGAAATCGTCGTCTCAGGGACAACTGTGGCATGAAAAAAATTCCAGGTTTGGGGTGGAGGGGTACCAGGGGTTGAACTCAGGGGCGCTCGATCCCTGAGCCCCATCCCCAGCCCTATTTTGCATTTTATTTAGAGACAGGGTCTCACTGAGTTGCTTAGTGCTGAGGCTGGCCTCTAACTTGTGATCCTCCTTCCTCAGCCTCCAGAGCCACTGGGATCACAGGTGTGTGTGTGTGTGTGTGTGTGTGTGTGTGTGTTTAATTTCTTAATTCTGGTCTTTGTTTGTCCGTGGTCCAGTGGTCTGATATGAATCAATCATCCAAAAAAAGAAAAAAAAAAGACTCGACAAACCTATTGGAGAAGAGATGGATCTTATGCAAATCCCCTCAGTTTGGACAAAGAGCCAGAGTCCAATCTCTGCCCAGTGAATGCAAAGCTTCCTTCTCTCCCTCGGCGCAAGGAAGACATCCTGTCCCCTTGAGCCTCTGAGATTGCTGGTTGGACCTCTGATCCAGTCGTAGTGGATCTTTCTTTCCTCTGAGGACCAGAACTGGAAGACAGACGTAGCACTCAGTCGTTTTTGCAGAGATAAAAGGTATACAGCTGGCATCTCAGAGGAAGCCCCGCGCTGGGAGAGAAGCAAGTTCCCTGATAAAGTCTATGAGGGCTCTTAAGACGGTCGGAGAGAGAGCAGGGCGTTTTAAATAAGTGAAATTCATGAACATTTTCCAAGATGGTGAGACGCTGCAGGTCGGACTCTGGTCATCCTAGAGGCTCCGGAGGCTGAGGCAGGAGGATCGAGAGTTCCAAGCCAGCCTCAGCCGAAGCGAGGCCCTGAGCAACTCAGGGAGACCCTGTCTCTAAATAAAATGCAATGGCCTGATTCCTTGGTCCTTGAAGCACCTTGAGTTGAGTCTAGAGCAGGGTGACAGAGACGGGGGGTTCCATTTCATTCTAGTACACATGGGTTTCCAGTTTCCCCAGGAGACGATCCTGCTAAGTGCAATACACCAGCCCCAAATCCCAAAGGCAGAATCTTCTCTCCGATACGGACCTCAGTTTCTCCATTCCTGAGTGAACACAGGACCAGAGCAAGCCCACGTCCTGCCCCACCACAAGGCTGGGAGGTCACAGTGCACGTATGTGCTGGGTCCAAGTGCACCCTACGTCATGTCGACCCAGAGAGAACCAATCAAATCAATAAAGGCAGCCTTACACACCGGGATTTAAAATGGATGCAAATATAGGATCTTAGGAGAAAGGAGTTCCGCTAGCACCGTCGCGAGTCTACCCCTAGGACAGGTCAATCATGCGTTTCAGCAGAGCTGCTGCAAGAGTCCGGAGCTGCCGGACATGTGGGGATTGGCAGGAGTTGAAATGCTCCTGAATCCGGCTTGATCAGTGCACATGGTATGCAACAGGAGTAAATAGTAGCCAACTAAACACAAGTGAGGCCTCACGTTGAATATGCTCATGAGTACCTTGCGGGGCAGGTGCTCAGAAAACACACCAAGTCCCAGTTTTCTCCAAATGGAAGAGGCTTTATTTAGCTGGTCAGCTGACCACAGCTCCCTGCAGGACCCGCAACTGTCTCTGCAAGGAACAGCCCCAAGCCTGAGCATTTTAGGATATTTCAAGGCAAAAACCCACACCCGGGTTGACGTAGCTGCCAAGAGGCAGGTGCAGAAGCTGCATTGGGCAGGTAACAAGATAATGCAATGGGTCAGTTGGGATTTCCCAGGGGACTGTCCAGATTGGCATAGTAGTAAGCCAGCAAAAGGGAAGTGGATCAAAATTAGAGAATGGTTACTAACGTGCAGACAATCAGTCTCCGACATGGTGCACTGCCCGGGAAAAATGGAAAGCAAAGAGAACAATTCGACATTGTTTCAGAATTGCTATTTGTGTCACCAAGGGTGTTGAGTGAGCTAGGTGACTATTAAGGGGTGCACAGACGGTGCTTTCCAAGAAGGATTTCCTACAGGAGATGGAGTCTCAGGGCAAAACGGAGGCTGTCTGGTCCTCGCCCATGACATATAGACCAGAAGTGCTGACCACACCCACACGCTGAAGTAGAGCCTGATTTCCGGAACCATCCTTTCCTGCCCGCACTGACCAACCTGCAATCACTAGACTACAGACAGACCCTAGACCTGGACACGTCTGGACCCCCTTAAGTAGCAGAGGTCTCCGGGTCTCTCCCGCCCACAGAGCTCAGGGGAAGATATGGAAATGGCCGTCTCAGCCTCAGCCTGAACAGAAATCCTTTTAGATGTGCGATTGCAACTTTCTTCGCGTTTCATTTTCTTCCTTTCCATGAGAAAAGTTAACTGCGTACCGTGGAAAGATTTAGCAAAAGAACCGGAAGGTTCTTGACGGAGCTGGGCACCGTGACGCATTCCCGGACTCTCAGGGAGGCTGAGGCAGGAGGATCGCGAGTTCAAAGCCAGCCTCAGCCAAAGGGAGGCCATAAGCCACTCAGGGAGACCCTGTCTCTAAATAAAATGCAAAATAGGGCTGGGGAGGGGGCTCAGGAGTGGAGCGCTCCTGAGTTCAATCCACAATGTAAAAAGAAAACCCTGGATACACCCTCCCAGGGAGTCAGAGGCTCCACACAGTGAGCCGTTTGTATACCTGAATACTAGGGCTAATGCACACGATGCAGCCTTCAAATGTCTGTGGTTATCCTCTAATAGATCCAAGCACCTCCGTTTTTAGTTGTTCATCCTTGTGAAGCCGGGCCTTTTCTTAGAGCACCTGAAGTGTGTCTGCAGGTTTGCGAAAAACCCTTTGTGTTTAAATCCATTTTTGAGGGTGGCAGTTGGGTTGGGGTGCATCTGCTAATATGTTCCTGGACACTCGGAAATTCCAGTTCTGTCCTTCCTCCTGACAAAGACTCTCCCACAAAAGTGAAACGAAATAAAATAAAATAGAAGCTGTTCCACATTAATTGTCACCTGTGCGGCTTCAGTTGAGGACAATGTTTGGTAGAACATTTACGTCACACCTTTGGAAAGAAGGGACAATATCATAGCTCGATTCCTGTTAGGCACCTTTGATTTTATTTTTATATAACAATAAATATCCTATGGGAAAAAAGAAGACTTCAGGAAGGAGTTTTGCAATTGAAAATGGAGTTGTGCATGTACACGTACACACACAGAGAGACACACACATGTGTATATAAACTATCGAGATAGATGCTGAATTAATCTCCAGGATATATCAAGAACTCAAAAAACTCAACAGCAAAAAAAAAAAAAAAAAAACCTCCAAATAACCCCATCAATTAAATGGGCTAATGAGATAAAAAGATGATTCACAGAAAAAGGCATAGAATTGATCAATATATGAAAAAAATGTTCGACATCTGCAGCAATTAGACAAATAAAATCAACAGGACTCTAAGATTTTATCTCGTCCCAGTCACAATGGCAATCATCAAGAATACAGGCAATGATGAGTGTAGGTGGGGACGTGGGGACAAGGCTCCCTCCCACGTTGCTGGTGGGACTGCAAATTGGGGCAGCCACTCTGGAAGGCAGGATGGAGATTCCTCAGAAAACTAGAAATGGAACCACCATGTGACCCAGCTATCCCACTCCTGGGCTGACACCCAAAGGACTTAAAATCTGCACACTACAGGGACACAGCCACATGCATGTTCATTGCAGCTCAATTCACAATAGCTAAACTGTGGAACCAACCTAGATGCCCTTCAGTGGATGAATGGATAAAGAAACTGTGGTATGTCTACACAATGGAATATTACTCAGGCATAAAGAAGAATGAAATGATGGCATTGGCTGGTAAATGGACGGAGCTAGAGATTCTCATGCTAAGCAAAATATGCCGATCTCAAAAAAAGCCACAGGCTGAATATGTTCTCTGATATGCAGATGCTAATTCACAAATAGGGGAAGAAGGAAAGAAAGAAGTCCATTGGATTAGACAGAGAGGGAAGGGAGGGGGATGGGAATGGGATAGACAGTGGAATGAACTGGACATCGCTTTCCTATACTCCTATAGGAACACACACAACCAGTGAAAGTCCACATTGGGTCCAACCACAAAACTTGGAGGTTACACTCCATGTATATATAATAGGTCGAAATACACTCTACTGTCCTGAAAAAAATCTTTAAAAAGATACACGGTGAACATTCATAGAAATACACAATTTCTTTCTAACTGGTCTTTGACCAGCTTAAACCCCCAACGATATTTTTTTAATTGACATGTGGTAAGTGTCCACATATATGGGGTACAGTGGGCCATGGCAGTGCATGTACACACTACAGTGATCAGATGAGGATCATGGGAATTCCCAGGACCTCAGACCATTATGATCTGGGCTACAAACATTCAAAACCCTGACTTCTGACTATGTTAAAAAAAATACTAACAGTTAATAACCATAGTCACCCTACTGTGCTGTAGAACTTTGGAAGTTCTCCTTTCTATCCCACCACAGTTCTGGACAAATTTACTACCTCCTCTCCATCCCTCCCTACTCCCTACCCTCTATTCCACTCGAATCTTCTAGGAGATTGGTTTAGACAACATTCTTGTTCACTGTGACCAAAGGACCAAACAAGAACAAAGTAAAGGAGACGAGGTCTAGTCCCTGGTGGCCAACTCCATGGCTCTGGCCCAAGGGGAGCAGAACAAAATGGCGGCAGGGCCTGGAGGAGGAGAGCAGCTCAGGACAGGGCACCAGGGAGCAGAGAGAGCTCTGCTCACCAGGGACAGGACAGAGACCCCAAAGGCACAGCCCAGGGACCCCCTCCTCCAGCCACACCTCACCTGCTGCAGTCTCCACCCAGTGAGTCCATCCAAGTGGATTAATCCACTGATTTGGCTACACCTCATAATCTATGCATCTCACCTCTGCCCCCCTGCATCGTCTCTCACCTGAGTTCTGCGGACACCTCGCATCCACACCATCACACACACCAACTCTCCCTTCCGCTCAGGAGGGGGGCACTTGGATCTGCCCTTCGTACCTGGCTTCTTGAGTTATTTTTTTTTTCCAAAATCTGTGCTTAGGCTACAACGGATTCAGTTTCCCTCTGCTTCGTTTTACATTTGAGCCTTTATTTTAAAAGGCTCCTTGTCTCTCCGCACATTTAACTATTTTCTCCCAAAAATCTGTTCCGTTTTCTTATTCTGGGCAAGTGCTCCATCTTCTCCCTGGGTTTTTCTTTTCTGGTGAAGTTGGCGAGAAGTTCCATCCTCGGTCCCCACCGACTGGGTTCCATCTGGTCCCTCCAAACCCTCAAGAACTATACGCATACATAGTGCACGTCAGGTAAAACAGAAATATTAGTGATAGAAGGGAGGTCAATCCGTTAGAACAAGCCGACCAGGAAAAGAGAAGGAAATTTACTGGGAACAGAAATTGATGGATTTATGTGCATGTACCCATAAGGTCTAAGGAATCCCACTAATAAGTACAATATAATGCCCTGATAAACCAATTAAAATGCAAATGTATGTATTTGCATTTTTGCATATATACGATATTACATATGTATATATGTGTAATTCTGGTCTACGCCTCTCTGATTCAGGAGGCCAGGTAGCGCCATTCCTCCCTCCCTGGGGACCATGACAAGCTACACCATCTTGGCTTACCAAACCCAGCAGCCAGTATTGCTAAAGAGGTTAAAATCCAACCGTACGTCATTACTCTCTGAAAATGATGAGCATAACCCCTGCTACGTGAGCTAATGTGACCTCCACCTCCAACTATTTAAAAAAGATTTAGGAACTGGAAAAGAAGCCGCCATCTTCCTGAATATTCAATATGGCGCAACATTCAATATGGCGCCCAAGAGATGAAACCCATATCCTCCTTCACATGCTCAATGGAAGATAAATCCTGACAAAACGTATTTGCTCTAAGACACAGTATTCTGATTTAAATTTTTTGTTTGTTTCTCTTTCTTTTTCTGATACAAAGAAGTGACCCAATGGCACTGGTACAGGGTTAAAAATGGACCAAACATAAGTAGTTTAGTCTCCTTCAAAACCTCACTGCTTGGTCTACAACGAATGGGGAATAAATGAATTACAGAAAATTCATTTTAACACGAACTTATCTGCTAAAGCCATTATCACAGGTCACCTCCGGTCCCCAGAGCATCTCTTTTCAGAGTGACATTCAAGTCAGGATGATGTCATAGGACGCTTTCCAAGATGATGTGATACTGGGGACCCTTTAAGAACAAACTCCTGATGGGGGAGCCCTTTCCACCAATCACGACAGTGTGTCTTCAAATTTCTTTTACAGAATCACCATGAAGAAATTTGTCCTGGGAGACGTTCCATCTCACCAACTTTAAGCAGCGGGATTTTCAAAAGCACAGGGACGGACCCGGTCACTCCTATACGGGCAGCGCTGGAGTCTGCTCCCTGGGCTGTCACTGGGTTGGAAACGATGCTCAGAAAAAAAGCCACAAATGCAAGAGTATGTTTCCATACTGGGCAAATGGACCTCCTCCACTGGACTCCTCCTTGCCAGAGCCAGGCAGCTGCATCCCTACATCCGCCATATTGAATTTCCATCTTGAGCAAGGCCCCAGAATGGACTCAGCCAGCAGACTCTGTCCAGCAGAGGGCCAGGGAGGCTTATCAGGACCAGCATCCCCTGCACACCAGGGCCACTGAAGGCTTGCTGTGTCCACTCCTTCCTGGTCAGTCCTTCCTAATCTCTGGGGGCTCCTTAAACTTGAGTTGTAGCAACAAAGGGGTCCATCCATCCATCCATCCATCCGCCCATCCAGGCAAGAAAGACACAGAATCTGACACAAAGTCCCACCGACGTGGCCCGTTCTAATGGGTTCACTGTCCACCAAGGACCTTAGGAAGGGCCCTAGGGTGCTGACCACCACCACCAATCACAGCCTTCAGCTTCCTGGAGTGAATCTCCTGTGGACCATTGCAGGTCACTACTGGGGAACACCACGCACCGCCCATACACGGGTCCTTTAGCAAAGTGCATGACAGTCTCCGTCTTGGCACCATCTATATATTGTGTGAATATTATATGCACATATCAGGGGGCTGGGTTGTGGCTTGGTGGTAGAGCGCTCGCCTGGCAGGTGCGAGGCCCTGGGTTCGATCCTCAGCACCACATAAAAATAAATAAATGAAATAAAGATATTGTGCTCAACTACAACTAAAAAATAAATATTAATATATATATATGTATATATATGAATATATATTATATATAAATTATATATCTATATGTTACAAATATCTATAAATATATATCTATATATTATATATAAATATAGATATATATAAATATAGATATATATAAATATAGATATATATAATATATGTACATAGAGCGATATATATATATACACACATAGATATATCCTATGGATATATTTTATTGCATATTTATATACATTTCTCTAATTGCATCCACATATTATGTATACTCAGATTTCACTACATACTTATATAAATCCCTCTAATTGTATCAATCTGCATATTATATATACTCAGATTTTACTTCTTCCTTATATAAATTTTCTAACTCTATACATCTGCATACTATATGTATACCTATTTGATTACACATTTATTCCAAATTTGTTGTTTTTGTATATTGTGAATATGTACACACGATAAAAGTGATATGAATCCTACTGTTTTATATTTATAGGCGATTATCCAGGATATGATGCTTGCATAAGACATTTTATGTCTAGATAAGTTCTATTTGACATAATGCACTATAATTAAATACAATGCATGTGCGTGACGGTATTTAAGTCTTACTGCATGTGCTAGACATTTACATATAATCATGTTTCTAAAGGAAATGTACATTTAAATATCCAAATATATATAAACTAGACTATGATATGGAGGCTTTGCAAACAATTTGGATGCACAGCTACTTATGGTAAAAGGCCAAGTTCTGCCTTCAATCCTGCAAAAATAAGTCGATTGATAATAAATGCTGCCATCAAGTTTGTAAATCGTGTGTCCATAGTTATAGGGATAAATATGTAACATGCATGCACAGTATAAATGGGGTTTTCTTCACTGATTTTGTATTTTGTATAAAAATATACTAATGGAAAAGTATTTAGGGGTGGTTTTATATGAGCATAGCATGCATCTCACAGGTTGAGGTTTAAATTCCGTGCGCCATGTGCCTCGGTTTCCGGACACTCTGTATTCAACCAGTTTCTGTGATGGACTCTCTGGACTTTGCAGATAAGATCTGGTGATGCCAGAAACCGCCCTTAGGTCTCCCTCCGCGGCCCTGACCTGAGTCACCCCTTCCCACAGACCAGCACGTTGAGGTTTCAGAAACCCAAGCCTCTGTCACATGGGAACGTGGCATCAGATTCTCAGGACCATGCACACAGTGTGACAGGAACAGCCTGTGACAAGACAGCTTCAGGTGCTGCTACAGGGTGAGGGGGGGGGGGCTTTTGCATGCACCCAGGGGGGGGGTGCCAGGAGCCCAGGCTGAATCCGAATGCAAAGCCCATCTGCAGGAAGAGGGGACCCAAGGACATCAGGGGTCTGTTGTAAGCTTCTCAACTTGGGAGCCTTCAAACTCCTCTGGGTTCACTGTCGGGGACACGGGGTTCCCTGAGCTGATGCAGTCCCTGTGCTCGGGTTCTAAGCACCCAAGAAAACAGGATTCCAGGTCAAAGACAAGGGGCTGGGGTGGTGACTCAGGGGTACAGCACTTGCCTGGCACGTGGGAGGCACCGGGTTCAATTCTCAGCACCGCATACAAATAAATGAATGAAATAAAGGTCCAGCAACATCTAAAAAAATTCTAAAAAATATATTCAAGGAGAATGCTCAAAGGAGAGGCAGCGTTATATATGCGTACACGTCCCTAAGCCCTCGCACTCTGTTTAGGGCTCATAATTAGTGAATGGAGATCTCACTGCTAAATCTGCTAAATGAGGACCACACCTGTCAATCATACACAACCTACGGGAGACATCTCTGAGTATCCCACTTTTGGTGGATAAAGATGAAAAAATGATTAATGAAATATCCCTTTTTTTTTTTCCCTTCTGATACACACTCAGAGTTTACCTGATGTGATGCAATGGTGGAAAAAATATTTGATGCAAGAAATACCTTCTAACTCTTCCACAGATGCACACAGGTGTGTAAATCAACCCGCACGTATGTCATGCCAACCTGAGCACACGCGTTGATGTCGTGTGTGCGGAGCTGACTTATTTAGGAAAGCAATGCTCAGTGACACGTCTTATTTGTGCAAATAAATAAATAAATAAGCAGATAAATAAAGTCTGTTTTTCTGAGTTAGCTGCTGCATTTCGAGTTCTGCCCTGTTTAAGGAGCAAAAATCTGGCATTAGCACACGCCCCGCAGTGGGAACATCAAGAAATGTGATATGCACCTTGGAACCCGGGGGACCAAGTGTTGACGCTGTTGAAATGTTAGACAAGGACCCGTTTCCTCGGGCCAGCATCGCAATACACAGAGGGCCCTGTCTGCACTTTGCAGAGCGGAACTTGGAGTCAGCGTGACTGTTCCTACCGGTGCCAATCATGGATCCCTGAATTCTGATCCCTCCTGTACACGTTCCAAAAACCCATCAAGGGGAGGCAACTTGCAACCAGCCTCGTTTCTTTGCAGTCTCAAAGTGACGGGCTCCGATTTCAGGCTCCAGAATGGTGCTCTGTGTTGCAAATATGCGCCCCTCCCCCGCACCCAGACAGCAAGCACCAAACAGAGGCCAGAGAGCGGCAGGGTCCAGGGGTCCTGTAGCCACACACCCCCCAAAATGGTGCTCAGATATGGTAGCAAGTCACTATTTTTTTTAAAAAATGCATTTTAAATAAAGCAACCCAGAGAACATTCTGGGTCATTGCTCCCCATTTTTAAAGAGCATTGGAACCATTTCATTAGCAAACCCCCCAAAAGACACACTGGAGTCCTTGAATTGGAATCCTCCACCCAGGGAGATCCCAGAGATGCATTGTACAGTTTCACCTGCTGAAATTATAGAACCATCAGGAATAAATTAAAGAAAACCACAGATCGATCTATAAGCACATAGACAGATCCCTACCTAGATGGATAGTAGATAGGTCTATAGAGATCAATCTTTAAATAGATAGTAGATAGATGTATAGCTACATAGATAGGTATATCCATACCTAGATAGTAGATAGATCTGTAGATAGATTGATCTATAAATAGATAGTAGTAGATCTATAGATAAATATATAGATAGATATATCCCTACCTAGATAAGTAGTAGATAGATCTATAGACAGATCTATAAATAGATAATAGATCTATAGAGATCAATGTATAAATAGATAGCAGATAGATCTATAGATAGACAAATATATAGATGCATAGAACTATATAGAGATCTGCAGATAAGACATATAGATACCTAGAGCTAAAGATAGATACATAGATGCATGGATTCATAGATAGATCCATACATAGAAATTTAGATCTATACACACATTGATCTATAGATCGATAGATCAATAGATAGATATTTTTTAAATGTTGCTGAGTCTCATTTTCTCCCCTTCATACACTATTTCTGGGAGGAAGAGTAGCCTAATATCTGCTCAGATGCAAGGAGGTCCAGCCTAGAAGCATTGGACCAATGAACACCCATGGACAGGTGTGCCTCTGCCCAGCCCAGGTGTGCGGCCCACACACCCCGACAGGTGAGCTCACCACAGAATGCCTCAACTCAGAAAAGACAGCCCCATCCATTGGTGGGTTCATTTTAGCAGAGCTGTTTGGTCCTTTAGAGAGTCATTTAATTTATTCAATGTGACCCTCTGCAAAAGGAAACCCTTCCTATCCATGGATCTAAGTATTTCTTCAAAACTGTCAGTTGCAAAAATACCAAAAAAGAAAGGAAACAGATTCAAACTACACTGAAGGTTGTTTTTCCCACTTGGTATGATGATATATACATATTGTCAAAAGGAAAATGTGTTTCAGAAAGAAGACCCTGTGGCTTGTATACTAAAATGTCCTAATAAATAGACAGACAGACAGACAGATCGATATGCCTAATTGACACTTGAGTTTCATATACTGAAATGAACTCTCCTTGTGTTGGGCAGAAAGGTTTTTTGTTTTTTTTTTTCTATCTGGATAAGTTGCCTTCAGTGTAAGAGTCTTGTCATTAGAAAACAATAAATTCAGTCAACAAGTTGGATGAGTGCATATTTATGTCCCCAACCATCCAAGAAGGGTTTCCAATGGAGAGGACCAATTAAAAGAGAAGGATGTGAAACCGAGGTCCTCTGCATGTTTGTTTTCCTGAGAACCTTTCTCCTCGGGGTCCAGGGATAAAAGCACAAGATTGTAAAGAGTTCTTAAAGGCACGGCTGTGTGCCAATCCACAAGGCCCTCCCGTCATTGTGCACGGGTCATCAATGAGTTTTCTGCAGATTACTACAAAGAAAAAAGAAAAAAAAAATGAGTAAAACCTAAACTGAGAAATAAAGAGAAAAAATAAAAAAACCCACATGCTGATCATCCTCTGCCCACATCTCAGATCAAAAACTAGGAGCTTGCAAACACACTCAAGTCGATTTGCTTTCACTTTTCTAAAAACACCAAGAAATCTGCCGCCTCTCCCTGAGGTAGCAATCCCAGAGTTATCACAAATCTCTGCCCTGCTGACAGGTCTGGGGAGGAAGGAGCAGGTGCCCTGGCTTCAGGGCCAACGGGGCATATGCAACAATATTCTATGAAAAATACAAAGGAGAGCCACGATTTCTCCACCCAAGAATCATCTATCCAAGCACCTTCCAGATAGCATCTGAGCCCAGCCATTATGACCGAAATGCAATTATCTTTCAACCCATATTAAAAAAAAAAAAAAAATCATTTCTAGCTTCCAAAAAAAAAAAAAAAAATCCAAGCTCTGATTTTAATCCAGTGATTTAAAACTGATGAAGTAATTTTCCACTTGCTACAATTGGCCCTGATTATATTCTTGCATGTTGGAGAAGAGACTGTTACTTACACACACACACACACACACACACAGCCTGCATTTCTTTTGAGTGACAGCACACTGAGTAGATGCGTATTTGCAGAAGCCCCTGCGAAATTCTTAGGTCCTGAATTGCAGGAGCAAGAAAAAAAAAATCTTCTATTTTCTTTTCTTTTTTTTTTAAATAAAGCATTCATGCAACCCTGTACGTGAGCACCCCCACAGCCCCACACGCCACCCCCGGTTCTATTCCATGCACCCGGGAAAATCTACGCTCGGGATTTAGAGGATTACTGTTAGCGTCTTCCCCGCAGCCAATTCAAGGCATGAACTAATTCTCCACTGGCCAAATCTGCCCCCACGAAAATGCAGATCTGTTCGCCATCTGATGGTCGCAGCTGGCTGTGCCAATCTCCAGGAAAACGCGATCCCGTCTCCATTCAGACCATGCGGCTCGCTCTCTCTCTCTCTCTGCAAGGCCCAGGAGCTGGGCTGTGTGCGTGCGCGCAGTGTGGCCCAGGGGGGTCTGCACGTCCCTCTCCCTTTCCCCGCGAAGGACGCCCACCCAAATGGCTCATTGTGCTTCCTGAGGGTAACGAGGTCTCTCTAAACTTTTTTCTTTTCCCTTTTTTTTTTTTTGTCTCTTGTCTCTTTGCAGTCCCCCCCCCCCAAAAGAAAAAGAAAGAAAAATCACAGTAATGGCTGATCGTGCGCGCCCTGCCCCGCGGTTGGACAACCCGGGGGCACCTCCTTCCCGGCCTCGGAACACGGTGAGCAGGGGGACCCTGCCCAAAGCCCAGGATGGACACCCCGACGACCCTTTCCGCACAACTGACCGAATGCACAAAAATAAGAAGAAGAATGTCACATCAAATCGTCCAAAGCAGAGTCCACACCACCACCTTGTGGAGTCTGGCGGCAAGAGCAGCACCTGCCAAGTTCTCGAGCCCCCTCCCCAGGCAGCCCTCGCCCCCCCCCCCCCCCCCAGGTCTTAAGTTGGGTTCAGATGACAGATGGGGATCCTCTCTCCCCGCGCACCCCGGGCTCCGCGAGCGCTGGGTATCAGTCTCCGTTGCGCGTCCGCCCGGCGCCGGCGCTGGCTGCAGAGCCGCGCGCACGGCGGGGGCCCGACCTGCCTCCGCTGCCTCCGCCGCCGCCGGACCCCCAACGCGCAGCCTCCCCGGCCCCCTCCCCGGCCTTCCCGAGGACAGCAGCGCCGCGGCGGGTCCCAAAATAAATGAAAAAAGAGTCGCACACCTGCGGGGCCAGGCGTAGGAAGAGGCCGGAGGAAAAGACCGGCAGCCAAAAAATAAAAAAATAGCGTTTGGGGAAGGGAAAGAGGGGAGTCAAGGACGTCCTCGGGCGCCCCTCGCCCTGCAAACGAGGCATCCGTCCCCAGGGTGGCCCCGGCCAGGCCTCGGGGCGGGGGGTTCGGAGGGCCCCCCAGCTGCCGCCCCCGCAGAGCAGGGAAGAAAGGGCGCAGTGTCTGGCGCCGGGATCGCGCGCCCGGGCCCAGGGCTGCGCGGGGCACTGGGCCCGTGGGGCCGGGGAGGGGGCGTGCGCAAAGCCGGGGGTGGGGGGCCCGGGGACCCGAGCCTACCGGATCTCGCGGAGGCCACCGAGCTGGGACCGGCTGCGGGCGGGGAGGGAGCCGAGCGGGGCTGCGCTTCGGAGGCTGGAGTGGCCCCGGGAGGGGGGGAGGCGACCGGTGTCCAACTGGAGAGGGGAGCAGCCTCCGGGTGGGGGGCGCCGCGCAGGCGGGGACCTGGGCCTCTCTTCCCACGGCGGGGCCCCCACCCCCGCATCATCTGCAGCCGAGCGACACCTCCCTCCCCCGCCTCCCGCCCCAGCCCCCGCCCGCGCTTCGGCAGGTCAGGCCCCGCGAGTGCGGGCGCAGGCTCGGCGCGCCGCGGCCTCGGCCTGGGGAGGGGAGCCTGCGGGACCCGCCTCTCCGGGTGGTCCCTCCTCGGCCCGCGCCCACCCCCCTCCGTGTCCACCAGGATCTTCGCCACCAGCAGCGGGGGCCCAGCTGCGCGGGAATTGGGGCTGGGGGGAGGCCTGGGGGGGGGGGGGGGAGGCCGGGAGGCCAGGTGGGGGCTGGGGTGGGGGCGACATGAAGCACGGGACAGCGCGTTGCGACGGGGGGGGGGGGTTGTTGGTTGTGTTGTCCGAGGCCAAGGAGGGGGTCCGCCTCTGGAGACCCCCTCCCCGTCTCCGCCTTGGGGACTGGCGGATCGTGCGCCCCGCCAAGTGGTGGCGGAGCTGCTGGGTGCACACGGACGGTGGCCCCAGCTCCCTGGAGACCCCGGCGCCGACACCCTCTGCTTCCAACTTTTCTCCTCTTTCAGAGCATCTCCGCGAGGCTGCTGAGCGCGGTAGCTGCATTACCCACCCACACCCCCCCCCAAAAAAAAAAAGAAAAGAAAAGAAGAAAAAAGGGGAGGGGGATCCAGGCCAGATTCCGGGGCTCGCAAAGAAGCCACCCCACCAGCCACCTGCCCCCAATCCCCTCGACACCCTCCCATGACTTGCTTCTCCCCGCCACCCCCGGCGCGCGCGCACCCACACCCACGGCAAGGTTTGCTCCCCGGTTTTGCAAAAAAAAAAAAAAAAAAAAAACAGCGCTGAGCCACCCTGGGCTCTCCAGCCGGGGTCTCCAGCGCGCCCCGGGATGGCTGCCCAGCCAGGTCCGGATCAATCACGTGCGTTACTCCGTGCACCACACCAGCCGTCATCTTAACCGAGGCCAGCAGAGGAGAGGAGAGAGGGAGGGGGGGGGAGAGATGGCTTCATGCAAACCCAGCCAAGCCTGATTTTCCTGCTTCTGTCTAGTTAACCGCCCCCCCATCCCTGAACCCCGCGCCAAAAGCACCCCAGGCGGTGGTAGCTGATAGTTTTCTTCAAGAAAGAGACAGAGAAAGGCCCGATCCGTGGTGGCTCACAGTTTGCAAGAGAAGCCTCAGCCTTCTCCTCCAGTCCTGGCTTGCAGAGAACTGGCGCTGGGCTCCGGTCCTCGCTTCTGTACTGCAGACACACACACACACACACACACACACACACACGCACACTTCCCCCTCCTCTCCGCCACACGCGTGTGTTTATTTGTATGTCAGGCTTTTGCTACTTTGTAAACACATCACACAACACCCCCCCCCCAACCAGAGCCCTTCCAAGAGCTGATTGCAGCAAAATGCATCCCAACAATCGTGGTCCCAAAAAAAATACACATTTTCTTTTTTTTTTTCTCTCCAGTCCCCCATAAAAGCCAATATTTCTATGGAGACGCTGCCTGCCTGCAGCCTTCCCATGAGAAGCTGTTCATACATGTCCACACACACCCACCCACACCTAAGGAATGGAGGGACAGAGGGGGACACACTCCTGTCCCAATTCTCCTCCCAATCCAGGAAAGGGAAGGAAACAAATAAAAATGCCCAGTTAAAGGACACCGAGATGTCCGCAGAGAGCCTCCCCACACCACCACCACCACCACCACCACCACCTTCCTGTGGCAGGAGAAGAGACGCAAGTTGAAATGTTCCAATGCCAATCCCGACACAGAGAGAGAAAGGCTCATGACCACCACCGAGAGAGACATCTTAGAACGGCTGCGCCTACCTGGGGCTCAGGGAGCTGCATTGGCTGATAAGGGTTCTCCTTGCACATCCAGATTTTTCCAGGGAGCAAGGCGTCTGATTCAGGAGGCGGTCGGCAGCCAGGGCAGCTGCTCCACCTGCTCATCCAAAGGAATGCGAGGGCCACGGGCAGCACCCTGGGAGGAGATTCAGTCGCTTGGGTGGTCCATCGTCCTCCTCCGTGGCCAGGGAGAAGAAAGCATCCGAGTCCAGGCAGCAGGCGGGCCGAGAGCCGGGGCTGAATCCAGACTCTGTGCTGAGAGCCAGAGATGGGCAAGAGAAGCGGCTCTGCGAGAGAAAGAGAGACTGAGCCGAGAGGTCCCGCTGTCTGCAGCCCTCTCCTCCAGCCATTGGACCAGGCTGAATGAAATTTACAAACGCCCCAGCCAATAGATGCGCGCAGTTGCCTCCATCACTAGAGAGACACAGCCACCCTGCTACAACCTCACGCAAAGAGCAGCTTAATCCCAGTGCAAACCAGCTGTGACAGAGAGAGCCCCAGCCCGGGGTGGCAGACAGGTGGGCACAGACCAGGCACACAGCAAGCCACCCAGCAAAGCGTCCAGCCAGCCCGGGGGGCTACTGGGCAACCTCGAAATACCCTCTGCACTGGGCATCTTGAACTGTTTGAGGTCAGGGTCTCCGGCTGTCCTGGTGGTCACAGGGTCACTCACGGGAGCTTAACCACTGAGCCACATCCTCAGCCCCCTTTTTAAAATCTATTCATTTATTTATTTATTTTTTTAATTTTTGAGACAGGGTCTCACTAAGTTGCAAAGGGTCTTGCTAAATTGCGGAGGCTGGCCTCCAACTTGAGATCCTCCTGCCTCGGCCTCCCAAGCCTCGCGGACGACAGGCAAGTCTGGCGTGCTGGTTAGTTTGAAACATGGCCCAGTTCACTTTCAAGGTCTAAAGAGTTCATCCTTTTCAGCCGATCTCCAGTTGGGAGAGAGAATAATGAATTTCAAGTCGGGTCACGGGAAATTGACGATCAATGGACACTATGTGAAGTGGGTTTAGGAGCTGTTGAAGCGGACGTTATCCGATTTGGGGTAATGAACGTAGGTGATTCAGCTGGATTGCTGGGGTCCAAGTTGCCGATAACCTTCAAGGTGTATTTAAACGATTTCCGGCTCTCTTCCTTCCTGCATCTGCAAGTAATGAAGGGGGTGACGTGAATCTCCCAGCCAGGTGGTGATAATTAGCTGAGTGTATACTTAACAGGATGTGGCAAGTCTTAATAAAGGTCAGATAGTCTTAATTTTTTTTTTGACACTGCAGTAATTCATTTATAGAAGGAAAATATACAACTGCCTCTTCCCGGTTGCCTCTGCTGAGAACAGAGAATTGAAGCATCCAGTCTGCAAAAATGAATTGATATAATGGTATCATGTGGGGGGGGGGGTCCCTGCAAATTCTGGCAAGAGGGACTCCTGGGTCGCAGGGCCCACCATATTGTAAGGTTCGTGTCCAGGGCTCTATCCTTGCTGGGTCAGTCTCCTCGGAAAGCTGGTCACCTTCTGTGGATCTTTGGGGAAAGATCTTTACAGAGATCCCATGTGTCTCCCCTGTGGTTTGGACCTGAAATGTCCTCAGGAGGCCCCTATGTTAAGGGGTTGGTTTCCACCTCGGAGCTCTTTGGAGGTGGGGCCTGGTGGGAGGAGCTTAGGTCTTTGGGGGTGTGGCCTTTGGAGAGGTCTGTAGGATCCTCTTTTTCTCTTCTGCTTCCTGGCCAGGAGGGAGGTCACCGTGGTTAGCAGCCCTGGTGGTTCTGTCCCATCACCCACTTCCAGCCACGATGAGCTCCTTCACCACAGCCTCAAAAGCAAGGGGGGGGCAAGGGACTGAGACCTCAGCAATTGTGATTCATGGTCGACCTTTCCTCTTTATCAGTTGATGGTCTCAGGTAACTCATTACAGTGTCGGAAAGCTGGCTCATACAATATAAAAACCTTCTTCACCAAAAACAAGAATATAAATGTAGATACCTATCCAATAATGGAAAAACAAATAATGCACATAAATATTTATAAATATATGCCTATTACAAATGTATATGCATATATGAATACGTACAAATATTGCATATTGCTTTTCTGTATAACACAAACATATGCATATTTGACTATGTACATCTATTGCATATTGCTTTTCTGTTATTAGATATTTAAACTCATCTCTCTTCTCATATTGGATAGATAGTCAAGGTACACTGACATGGTAATGTTACATCAATAAATAAATCCATTATAAATGTATTATTACGTAAGAAGTGTGGCTTTTCCTGCAAAGCAATGACATACACAGATAACGAATACAGACCCACAGATGTAGACACTGATGTCTAAATCCTGCAGTTGAGCAGCATAACCTCAACTCAAGCAGGACGATTTATATATAATAGGCAAGAAAGTCAGTGACTTTGCAAGAATGTATTAATTCACTGACTGACTTAGAAATTCCTTCAGGACTTTGTAAATTCTTGCACAGTCTTGAGAACTGAAAATATATCTGTGATCTAATCTTTTTTTTTTCCCAATTGTTTTTGCATTCTGGTACCAAGGATTGCATCCAGGGGTGTTTCACCACCGAGCCACATGCCTGGGAACCCCTTTTTATTTTTATTTTTTTATTTTGAGACAGGGTCTTGCTAAGTTGTGAAGGCTGGCCTCCAACTTGGGATCCTCCTGCCCCAGCCTCCTGAATGGAAACTGGGCCTCCAGAGCTGACCGATAGCGTTCGTGCACAGCCACAGCCGATTAGCCTAAATCTGGACCCAGAGCAGAGACCCCGGGGCTGAATCAACCCCTAGCCTGGCGTGCTCAGGTGAGGGAAACCCGCTATGGGGTCCTCTCTTGAAATTCAAGAGCTCTGTTCCGGTGTCTTTCTTGGATAAATCCTCCTGTTGCACGCACACCACCTGGTCAGTGGTGTTCCTTCTTCAAATTCACAAGAATACAGTAAGAAGAAATGGACGCTGAGCCCCCCAACACTTCCTGGGTACAGAGACCCCACCTCCAGCAGAATCAGAGCCCAGTTTCACCTCAAAACCTTGGTTTAGCTTGGGATGGGGGGGTGTGCCTCTCATTTCAGTGGCTAGAGCCTCAGGCAGGAGGATCCCAAGTTCAAGGCCAGCCTCAGCATCTCAGTGAGACCCTGTCTCTAAGTAAAATAGAAAGGGCTGGAGATGTGACTCTGAGGTTAAGCATGACAGGGTTCAATCCCTGGTATCAAAAGGAAAAGGGGAAAGACTTAAGATTTGCAGAACAAGATGGCGGCAGGGCCTGGAGGAGGAGAGCAGCTCAGGACAGGGCACCAGGGAGCAGAGAGAGCTCTGCTCACCAGGGACAGGACAGAGACCCCAAAGGCACAGCCCAGGGACCCCCTCCTCCAGCCACACCCCACCTGCTGCAGTCACCACCCAGTTAATCCATTCAAGTGGATTAATCCATTTATTAGGTGGAGGCTCTTTTAACGTGGTCTTTTCACCTCTGAACTTTCTTGCATTGTCTCCCACAGGAGGTTTGGGGGTCCATCTCACATCTAAACCGTAATCCCGGTTTTAAGAAAGCATACAGCAGGTGGATAATGAACCCGGCACCGTGAAAAGGTATCAGGATCTCAAGATGTTCAGGAGGTCATGGGTGATATATGGGTTCCCTGGTGCCCATAAAGGTAGAAATGATTAAGGAGAATTTTCAGAGGAAGATTGCGTTTAGAAGGAAAGGGACGGAAGATAGATATTGTTCAACCTAAGATCTAGATGGGTGTTTGGAAACCGGGGGAGGTGAGCCTGGGAGAAGGGGTGAGTATTTTTACAAAGGTCGGATTATGTGGAGTATCGAAGGCTTGCTGGAGAGGTAGGATTTTTCCAGTTAGCCGTTGAGGAGCTAATAGCATATTTTATGTAGGTGGGAAAAGGAGGAAAAAATCAGATTTATATTTTAGGACGTTTGCTTTGGTGATGATATGGAGAGTGAGGTGGAGGGAGGGAGGGAATGAGAACAGAGAAAATGAATATTCCTGAGACATTGAAGGATGGATGCCCTAGAGAAATGAATTCCTGAAGGAGAGAGCGAGAGAGAGAGAGAGAGAGAGAGAGAGAGAGAGAGAGAAAAGAAGAAGAAGAAGAAGAAGAAGAGGAGGAGGAGGAGGAGGAGGAGGAGGAGGAGGAGGAGGAGGAGATGGAGGAGGAGGAGGAGGAGATGGAGGAGGAGGAGATGGAGGAGGAGGAGGAGGAGATGGAGGAGGAGGAGGAGGAGGAGGAGGAGGAGATGGAGGAGGAGGAGATGGAGGAGGAGGAGGAGATGGAGAAGGAGGAGGAGATGGAGGAGGAGGAGGAGATGGAGGAGGAGGAGGAGATGGAGGAGGAAAGGTGAGGGAGGTATTAGTGGAGGAGGTGAAGGAGATGGTGGAGGAGGAGAAGGAGGTGGAGGAGGTGGAGAAGGAGATGGTGGAGGAGGAGATGGAGCAGGAGATAGTGGAGGAGCTTGAGGAGGTAGTGGAAGAGATGCAGGTGGAGGAAGAGATGATGGAGGTGGAAGAGGAGAAGGTGTTGGTGGAGAAGGTGGAGGAGGTGATGGAGGTGAAAGAGGTGAAGGAGGGGAGAAGGAGATGGTGGGGGTGGAGGAGGAGACGGTGTTGGTGGAGAAGGTGGAGGAGGTGGAGGAGGTGGTGGAGGAGGTGGAGGAGGAGTTGGTGGAAGAGGTGGATGAGGTGGTGGAGGTAAAGGAGGAGATGGTGGAGGAGGAGATGGTGGAGGAGATGGAGAAGGAGATAGTGGAGGAGCTTCAGGAGGTAATGGAAGAGATGCAGGTGGAGGAGGAGACGGTGGAGGTGGAGGAGGAGAAGGTGTTGGTGGAGGAGGTGGTGGAGGTGAAAAAGGTGGAGGAGGTGGAGAAGGAGATGATGGAGGTGGAGAAGGAGATGGTGGAGGAGGAGGAGATGTTGGTGGAGGAGATGGAGCAGGAGATACTGGAGGAGCTTCAGGAGGTAGTGGAAGAGGTGCAGGTGGAGGAAGAGATGATGGAGGTGGAGGAGGAGAAGGTGTTGGTGGAGAAGGTGGTGGAGGTAAAAGAGGTGAAGGAGGGGAGAAGGAGATGGTAGTGGAGGAGGAGGAGATGGTGGAGGAGATGGAGCAGGAGATGGTGGAGGAGCTTGAGGAGGTAGTGGAAGAGATGCAGGTGGAGGAGGAGATGGTGGAGGAGGAGATGGTGGAGGAGGAGATGGAGGAGTAGGAGTTGGGAAGGGGAAGAAGAAGAACTAGGAAGGAGGGTCATAAAGAAGAGAAATAAAGAGAGAAGCAAGAGAAGAGAGGGAGCCCGGCGTGGGCAAGGGGTCATTTCTGAGTACACTCATGAGGGCCCCTTGGGAGGGAGAGTTGGATTCGTGGGTAAATCAGAGCTTGACGTGGTCGGTCGGTTGTTGGGCTGGTTGGGTATCAGAGACCTTTCCTGGGGCTTGTGACCTGAGAGGAGGGGACACATCATCCCATTTTTATCACTGCCTGAGTGACCCTTATGATGTAGGGTCAGGAGGAGAGGAGGGTCCCACAAAGACTCAAAGCACTAAGGCTCGGAGGAGGAGCTAGTCATGAATGAGAGGGTTTGTTGCAGGAGAAGATGAGAAACGTGATCAATCACCTGGGCTAACACTCCTACCCTCCCGGGTGCTGCCGTCTTACCACGTCCATCAACCAGGTTATGATTTGGACCCGGAACTGTCCCTCCAAGGCTCCTGTGTTGCAGTCTTGCTCCGCGTGCAGGGGTGAGGCTCATCGGAGGTGATGGGATCCTGAGGGGCCTCACCTCATCAGTGGACGGATCCATCGATGGCTGGATGGACCAGGGGGAGATGGGACCTTCGCTGGAACTGTGTGCCCTTGGAGCAGGAGTTGTGGGAACAGTCTCGTCCTCTGTGTCCATGAGGTGAGAAGTTGCCTCCGAACACCCTCCTACTATACTCTGCAGCAACAGGACCTAAGCTGTGGACTGTGAGCCCAGGTAAACCTTTTGTCTCTATAAGTTGATTATCTCAGGTATGCGTAACACAGCCACAGGAAGCAATAGATTGGGGAAGCCAGATACAGAGATACGCAGCACGCGCTCCTACGGGATTGGCTCGTGCCCGAGTTAAAAAGGAAAAGAAATCTGATTGAGAACACAGGAATCATTCGTAGTGGTCTGTCCTTATTTTGCAATCGCTAGAAATGAGTAGAAATATAAAAATGCGTGATCTAGGGAGGCTTAAATGTAGACGTAGTCCTTGGGGGGAAAAAAACAATCTCCGCCGCGTGCTGATGATAAATGTCTTCGGGAGTCACCCTTACATGAGACCTGAAAGTTCTGAGCATGCAGTTTAGTAAATTTGAGAAGAAATCGGAACAGAAATAACCTTGAACGTATGATCTCTGCCTCATATTTACCCGTTTACCCATCTTCTCTGTCGACCCCATGCAGCCGACATGACCAGGGCGTATGACATTCTCAGTTTATCAGAAAATATTTAAATGGTTCTGTTCCCACCTTGGATTTCGCAAGGAGATGAAGATATATCGGATAATTAATAATAATACGGATCGAATAAGAGAAATAAACCGGAGTCTCCGCGTATTTGCTCTCTTAAGGTTGAGCAAATTTCATTCTATCTTATTTTATACCCCAAAGTGGCTAAATAAACCTTTTTTTTTTCTTTTTCCCTTTCAATGATCCAAAGCAAACGTGGAACCGGTCGAGGTTGAATGATCATGAATTTCAAATGAGTGTCAATCACTTAAATGAGGTTTTTCCGCAAACTCTTGTAACGGACGTCCTTTTTTTTATATGTGCAAATAGGGACTCAGAAGGGAGGTAGAAATGGTCTTCTCTGTTCCCACGAGTTTTGTAACGAGAGCATTTTGTAAAGCTATTTAAACCTTTAGGGAAATAGGTTAAAATGTATATTTTCCAATAGGGAGGCTGTGGAATCCCCTGATTCCTCTACGGGCATCGGAGAAATGGGTAAAATGGTCCCCATCGGGGCAGGAATCCTATCTTGGAGATATCAATCGATGGGTCATAGACACAAACGTACTTATAGATTGATACGTGATTAGGTAGAATCGATGGGGGGATTGGAATATTATACACCTGTGGCAGATGAACAGTCAGTGGACAGATGGATGGATGGATGGACGAACGGACAGAAGAGATACACAGAAATTGGTAGATGAATGATTGGCAGATACAGAAATCCATAGGCAGATGGATGATTCCCTATAGAGACGGGAATGATGGCTCTAAACCCAACGACAGAGATCTACGGGGAAAAATCTGTGATCTTCTCTCATCGTCTCCTCTTACGGGATATTTCAGGAAATGTATATTTAAAAAAAGAAAGTTTAGCAAAATAGGCTCAGCTTCAATAGATGTGCCTTGTGGGTTAAATCTCTCTTTTCCTAATGAGCCACATCAGCTCAGCTGGGAGGGACGGTTCCCCTCTGGTCAGAGGAACACGTCCTTATCCAGTTTAGGTCAAATACCTGTGGCCAGCGTGCGTTCTGTACGGGACAGTAGAAAGTCCACATGATCTTCTTCTTTCCCTGCAACTGCACAAAAATGACTATGAAGTTTCTGGGGTTCCTTCCTCCAATCGCAGGGGTGTCATCTGAAAGCCTATTTTAAAAAAATAGTGATATATATATATATATAATGGAATATTACTCAGTCATGAAGAAGAATGAAATGATGGCATTTGCTAGAAAATGGGCGGAGCTGGGGAGTATCAGGCTAAGTGAAATAAGATAATCCCCAAACACCAAAGGCCAAATGTCTTCTCTGATAAGCAGATTCTAATTTACAATAAATGGGGTGGGGGCCAGGGAAGAATAGAGGTACTTTGGATTAGGCAGAGGGGACTGAAGGGAAGGGAGGGGAATGGGGGTAGGAAGGATACTAAGATGGGTCCAAGTGCATTCTAGTGCCGTGTAGAACTCATTAGAACAAATTTTAAACTATTTTTTTAAAAAGTGCAAAGTCACAGGCTGCCTCTCCGAAGGTATGCAGTCGGCGTTTAATAGTTATCTGGTGACGCCTTCCGAGTCTGTAAGTTTGGGGGGCATCCCCCGGAGGACAGTTTGGGGCAGCCTCTCCGGCATCTGGTGACGTCGCTGCACAATGAAATTGGGAGAGGCTGCGCCCCCACGACGGGACTTTGATCCTGTGGTCATGTTGAGTGGCCCAAGGTGGAGCCCCTGTGCCAGTGTGCACTGTAGATAACCAGCCCTTGAAAACCTGGGGCATAAGGCCACTTAGGATGGCACTGAGACCCCGCTGTGCCGTGATGCGCTCCTCTCAACTTGCTTGGCTGGATCTGCAACGACCCTGTTTCCAAAGACGGCTGGATTCACAGATGCTGGGCGTCAGGACATGGCCATGTCTTTGGCGGGGAATCATTGGACGTCTTGGGACTTTAGACAGCTTTTCCGATCCCCCGTTACCCCGTCCTTGACACCTCTTGGGTACCTCTTATCCTGGAGCCGATCCGCCCTCGGGTTTTCTTTAACTTCAGTGGGTTCCAATTGGTTTATGAATCTTGCACAGGAAGCGCCCTGAATAATACGGAAGGGGTCCGAATTTCTCGAATGCCTCTTGCAGAATTTAAGCAGTGGTTAGGACTGAGACTTTGTCACCGGAAACTCATGCAAGAATCATAAATGGGAGAAATAGAGCGAATGACTTAGAGCCACGCGATTAGCTGATAAGTTGATCACGATGGAAATGCAAGTCTCACAGTTAGCCTTGAATTTTGCAGGAAAAATAGAAAATGCGTACGGCTGGGGCTTTCTACTTAATTGGATACTTAATGGCAAAGAATGTTGAGCATCATCGGTCTGACGCCCAGTCGCCACTGAAATAAAATCACTAACAGACCACGATCGCTTCGTTGAAGACACGACAGAATCATCGACTGTAGTTTCAAGACGGGGAGGGAATCTCGTACCCAGAAGATCATTTCACCCTGACGGTGTCAGTCAGCTTTGCGTGACTGTAACGAATACCAGAGAAGATCAAGTTATAAAGTAAAAAGGTCGGTTTGGGGCTCGCAGTTTCAGAGGTTCCAGTTGATGCACTCTTGGTGCCTTTGTGTGTTATGGACTCCTACGTGGACCACATGAAGGACATTAGGTCAAAATTCAGCAAGGCAGCCGGGGTATAGGGGTGCATCCCTGTAATCTCCGCTACCTGGTGAACTGAGGCACGAGATAAGCAACTTAGCAAGACTCTTTATCAAAAAAAAAAAAAAAACATTTAAAGAAGGACTAGAAATCAAGCTCAATATTAAAGTGCTTTTCTAATGTGTGCAAGGCCAGCGGTTCAGAATAAATGAATAAAATATAAAAACGAGGGACTCGGGTGCGGATCTTGCTTAACATCTCTAAAATGTCCACGTCGGGTGGCGGATTCTCGCGACGACATGATATTGATAGAAAGATGCTACCCATCAGCCGCCCTGAGAGATCTGTAGGCAGCCCCCGTCTCGACGATGCACAGAATTTTTTTTTTCTCTTTTATTCTAAAGCCGTTCTCAAGATAAAGCTTGTTAAAACAGAGAGTTTTTCAAAAGGCAAAAAATAGAATAATTGTCAAACTGACCTTTGCAAAATGATGATGGGAGGTGGCTCCTGCATACAGATTTTGAAACTAGGAAAGCCAACTTTTTAATCTTTCTTCACCAACATGAAGCAAGAAATCGTGACAGAGTCCAATGTCCAGATGCGCTAAACAAACTGTCACGGTAACGGCGGGGGCTGGCTTGATCTCTGAGCCTTCTGTGGGAGGGGGCTGCAGAAAACCAAATCTGGAAATTTGCACCTGCAAAAATATATGAAATATGCAAAATACGTTATATATGATATATAAAGATCAGCTATAATAGGTTAAAAATCTTATTTTATTTTATTTTTGCATGCCAGGGATTGAACTCAGGGGCACTCGACCCCTGAGCCCCATCCCCAGCCCTATTTTGTGTTTTATTTAGCTACAGGGTCTCACTGAGTTGCTTAGGGCCTCGCTTTGGCGAGGCTGGCTTTGAACTCACGATCCTCCTGTCTCAGCCTCCCCAGCTGCTGGGATGACAGGTGTGCCCCACTGCGTCCACGTTGCATATTCTTTTTTATATAATATTTTGTTTTATAATGTAAGTGTGCAAAGTTGTTATTTATGAACATGTATTGAATGTGGATTCTTCTCCAGAAGAGCTTTCAAATGAGAGGTTCCAGCCCTCGGTGGTGACTGATTGCAGCTCATGAAAATGTTTGAAGCAGAGAACCCAAATGCTATGGTTCAGGTCTTGAATGTCCCCAACGGCCCAGGTATTAAAGGCTTAGTCCCAAGTCTGGGGTGCTATTGGGAGACAGTGGAGTCATTAAGAAGTGGAGGCCATGGGTGGAGGTTAGCTCCCGGAGGGTGTGCCTTCCCAAGAGATAACGGCCTCCATTCCTTCCTGTTCGTCTTTACATCCCAGATACCATGAGATGAGCTATTTTTCTCCAAAGTCAACAGACCCAACCAGCCATGAGCTGAGCCTCCTCGAACCATCAGCCTACATCAGCCTCCACCAACCTTTCCTTCTTCCAAACTGATCAACTGAGGTATTTTGTCACAGCAACGTAAAGCTGACTCATGCACCTACTCGAGTCTCCTCCCAATCCTGAGTGAGGGCTCCTGGGTGGTGCTATTGGAAAATGCTTATGGTGGCCCGGGGCTTTGAAGCCCTGAGAAGAGCAAATTTTCAATTTTTAGGACCTCGGAAACGGCCCTCGGAAACTTTTCTTGGTGGTATCCCACTGGACATTTTGGGTCTCCTTGATAGGACCCTTCCTGAAAGCCTTCCGGAATGGTCACAGCTCTCTTTTATCCACACTAGAAATGCCAGGAGGCTTCCTGCCAGACAAGCGCCCCAGGGCTCACCCCCAGGGACCCTCTTCCTTCCAGCAGGTCCCACCTCACAGTCGCGAACTCATCCATGAGTGGATTAATCCACTTCTGAGATCCGAGGCCTCAGGATCCCATCACTTCCCCAAACCCAGCCAAACCAACCCACCCAAGAAGCCAATCTTGATGTCACCTCCACTGAGCCCCAAGTGGCCCTCAAGAAAGGTCTCATTCCACCTCCATCTTGCTCACAAAGCACCGGAACGTTCCGACAGCTCTTCATCCATCTGCTTCCAATGGTGGAGCTGTGGGTGTGTGTGGGTGTGGGTGTGGGTGTGAGTGTGGGTGTAAGCGACTTGTGCACCTAACTACGGCGACGGCTCTTTCCCTAATAACTCGGATTTGAACGGTTGGTTTCAGATTCTCAGCAGGACATGAAAGTGGATTGCACCATTCCCGCCCGCCATGTTGTTTTCCCCAGAGCAATGGAACCAACCACCCTGGACTGAATCTTCAGAAACGGAGTCGGACTCGCCTTTCCTCCTCCTCTACTTTGTCCTTTTCTCGTATTTTCGTCATTTGGCTGAGACGGGGACTGACCCCAATGTGGGCGATCAATCGCCCAGGCAGGCTGGCCAGTACCCCCCAAATGAAGCCAACCCAAGTGTACACCAGGAATGGTGGGTATCCGTCGTCCTAAGTTGTCTCCTGTGGTGTAGACCTCCCTGGAATCGACCCAAAACGAGGTTGAGTGACGTCCGTCCTGGTCTTCGGTCCTGGGGAATAATCGTGAAAATGGTGGGAATCAAAATGGAACCCTGGAAAGATCACACATGGGACCGGGCGGGTAGGAAGGAAGGGTTGGGTGATGATTTGGATCTCAATTTTCGCTCCAAAGATCTTGTGTCGGATGAAGGCTGGTCCCCAAAGCAGAGAGGTCCCGAGGTGGGGATTCGGGGAAGTGATTCGTTGGATCCTAAAGGTGTTGACCTCACAAGTGGATTAATCCATTGAGAGCTGAGTGGACCAATTGCCGGAAGTGAGCCATGGTAGGAGAAAACTGGTCCCTCGGGACATGTCCTTGAGGACTATGTATTGTGCCTGGTCCCTGCCTCCTTCCCTCCGTCCATCTGTCTGTCTCTGTTTCTGTCTCTCTGCCCCTTGAACAGCCCGCACCTGACGGCGTCCCCAGGACTGGAGGCAGCAGGTGCAATATTTCAGGAGAGTCTCTGTCGCAGGAATTGTTTATGGTGTGGACCGTGAACCTCCTCATGTTTGCAACCTGCCAAGCCCTGGATGCTCCTCATGGGGACTTTAAATCAGGTACAGGCACAGTACGGCACTGCAGTGTCCCCGGGTCCCTTCCTCTGCCTGACACCTGCCTCTTACCTGGGGTGGCTCCTTCCTCACCCCCAGCCTCTCCTGGGACCCCCTCTTGTGCCCACCGGGCTTGGGAAGGGACACTCATCCTCTGTGGCTGTCCAGTCTCTTTTTAAGGACGCGGCCATCTCCTGGAAAGACATCAAGGTGCCTTCCCACGGGGGGAATGCCAGGCTGACTCCCTGCCCCTTGCAAAGCTTCCACAAGCTCAGGATGTGCAGGGCGCAGGGGACCCGAGGGCCACTTGCTGCCCAGAATGCTGGCCGTGTCATCGCTACCAAAGGGCTGAGGCTGGGTGCGTGGACTCGGTGCTGATAGAAATCGTAAGTGGGCAAAGTGTGGCTCCTTTGGGACCGCAGCACCCGGACTGTGCCGCTAGGCTTGAGGGCAGAGATGGTTACAGAGAAAAAATCAAAAAAAAAAAAAAAAGTTTGGCTCCTGCAGGCACCGTGTCCCACGGGAGGATGGCCCCTTCTGGTGGCAGGGGACGGGTCCCTCGCAGACTGGATTGAGGAGAGCCCAGGAGGGACAGGGTCATCCAAAGAATCAGTTCCCTATTTTGTCCTTTATTTAGAGACCGGGTCTCACTGAGTTGCTGACAGCCTCGCTTTGGGGGGAGGCTGGCTTTGAACTTGTGATCCTCCTGCCTCAGCCTCCCCAGTCATGTGGAGTGAGGCAGTTGGTTCTGAAGCTCAGGGAGGGAAATGGAAGGGGGACTTGTCACACAGAGGGACAGAGATGCCCACCCACATGTCAATGTTTTCAACAAGAGGAAGAAAACGGTGATTGGTCTCTCCATAACAAGGACGAGACAAGCAAGGCTTAGCGAGTCGGTGACGCAGGGCTTAGATTTCATCATTAGCCAAGCGATGGGCCACCTCTAAAGATCATGATTTTTCCGACCAAGGAGCAGAGAAAGCTAAAAACATAAGCCAAAGACCGAGGCTGAGTCTCACGTCTCGGAGCCAAGATAATGAGGAATGAGAAGTCGGGATGATAAACACTGAGATTAAGCTATTAGATGTGACTTGTTCATGGAGTAATGCCATCCGCAAGGGGGAGAAAAGGACTGTCACAGCCAAAAATAAATAGGCAGCCAGGCGCCCAGGCGGCACACCTACGATCCCAGCAGCTCGGGAGGGAGGCTGAGGCAGGAGGATGGCAAGTTGGAGGCCAGCCTCAGCCACTTAGGAAGGCCCTGAGCAACTGAGCGAGACTCTGACTCAGAATTTTAAAAAATAAATAAATAGAAAGGGCTGGGGATGTGGCTCAGTCCTTAGACACCCCGTGGTTCAAACCCCAGGATGAAAGAAATAAATAGGAAAATAATAAAAACCAGCACAATTAGACTTTTTATTTTTGTACCTTTTTATGTGCGAACAAATACATGTAGAAAACATCTGTGGTGAGAATGATCAACCAGGGAGGCCCAACCAAGAAAAAATACATTTAAGAGACTCCCTGGAGGCCGGACGGAATGAACCAAGGGACAAATTATCGAAGGTCGTTGGGATAAGATAAAACTGCATGCTAGGGTCTATGTGCACACTCAAGAATTTATTTAGATATTGTATTATACGTATCTATAGATCTATTTACCTACTGGATTTATTATATAAAACATATTTACACATCATATGTTTATACAACATAAACATCATCCATTTTTATACATTTTATATATAAATAATATAAATAGAATATCATTTAAATTGATATTATTAAATATCATAATATGACAAGTGGGAAATCGTGGTGAATTCGGTGAATTAAATATCATAATATAAATACAATATCATCTAAAGATTCGTTATACTTAATATACAAAAAATATTTATTAGACACATTTATTAGATATAATACATATTATATGAAATAAAATATACATTACATATAACATATAGAAATATGAAAGATAAATGAATATATATTATCTGAATATATACTATGTATGATTCTAAAACTTTATATTTATATATTCACATATTATATTTATCAAGTAACTAGAGATATATTTTATTCCTATATAAAAAACACATAAATACATGTAAAAATCATATAATATGAATTATGTTATATTATATATTTATATATAATGTATTTATATTAATAAAATATAAATTTTATTATATTATAGATTCATATTTATTATATAAATATTTATAAAATAAATATGAAATAAATATAAAATAAATAATAAATATAAATAAATTATAAAATAAATAAATTATAAAATAAATATGATTCATATTTATTTCATAAATATTTATACAACATGAATATATGTTATATTATATAAAGATATAATATTTGTGAAATATAAGTATATGTTATTACATAAATGTGTAATATTTATACAATATTGATATATCATGTCATATTATATAAATATATAATATTTTAAAATATAAATATATTATATTATATAAATATAGAATATTTCTAAAATATAAATACATCATGTCATATTATATAAGTATAGAATATTTCTAAAATATTTAAGAATTATATAATATATATTTATTATATAAATATGTAATATATAACACATATCTATATATATTTTAAATGTACATATTTATGTAAGTATTTATATATTTTTTTTCTAACTTGGCACTTTTGGTTATTTTCACCCCAACCCTGTGGCGTCTCAGTGAATCCCGTGTTTGGATTGTGAGGAGGTGAATCGGTTCCCACCGGCAAATGGCTTGTGTCCAGGGTGGGTCGCTCCTGAGCAGGGAGCGGGTTTTGGGGGTTCACGTGGATGATCATGACCTCACCTCCCTTTGGCCTGAGGGGGACGGCCCTTTTCCAGGCTCAGTACCGACTTGCAGCCCTGAGCTCCTTCCTGTCCAACAGGTTTCCTGGTCACGGACCTTAAGAGGAAGACGTGTCCCCATGTGCCTGGGGGTGACTTTGAGTTGTGCGCAGTTGGGTTTTTCCGTAGACCTGGGTGGGTTTTAGATTGATGGATGGATTGGTTTCTCTCTCTGGAAGCATTGGCTCTTTCTGTCCATCATCGTCCAGCGTCTGAACCCCACCTGTCCCCGGGGAAAGGCGGAGAGAAGGAAACTATAGAAAAATCTGCAAACACCCCAAAAACCACAAGGCAGTGAACTTCACCTGAATGTTGGTCCATCTGCTGGGACATGAGTTCGAGGTCCCGGGCGCAGACTTTGGGACTTTCAATGCCGATTCGTGGGCAAGAATTGATTATTATTATTATAAGAGACATTGTCACGTACCTAATGAAAAAACAGAGACAGGGGATTGCTGGATTGGTTTGTGGCTAAATCAGAGAACTCACCGGTTTGGAGTTCTGTTTTCTCTCTTGTTTTCTATTTTTATTTATTTATTTTTTCCTGCAGGTGGGTGGCTGATCCTAATGGGTCTGCGACTCCGTGACACTCCATTTGTGTAGTTAGATCTTGAAATGGAGCCAGCAATCGCGTCTCAATTTGCTGCAAGAATCAAGACCCGCTTCAACGGGTTCCATTTTTTTTTTTTTTTTTCTTTTAAACATCTTGCAAAAATCCCTGGTCTGGCATCAGGATAGAATAAGTTTTGATTTGTTGATAATAGAAGAAGAAAAAAGAAGAAGAATCCTTCATGGTGTTTCCTGGGAAACTCAAGATACAAAAGACTCCGGGAAGAAGTCGATTTAAAAATGTTTATTTTTGCACGTCGCCACCTGAGCTCTTCCCCCACCCCACCCCACCCCCGCCCCGGGGACTCATGCATGCAATTCTCCCCCCTGCAGATCAGAGGGGAAGAAATGACCCGTGGAGTCCTTCATTGAAATGAGTTCCATTCTGCAGGCGCAGTGGACACCCGATGAGGCTGGCCTCCAACTGGCGATCCTCCTGTCTCAGCCTCCTGAGCTGAGGACAGGGGAGTCCCAAATATTTACCATGTTGCAAAAAAAGCATTTGCAAGACTCTCTCTTGAGAGGTCTGAAGTCCCGGGGGTGGGCAGATTTTCATGGAGGAGACTGTGTAGGATCGCCCCACAGATTGCAAAGATCATCTTATTTCAGTGGAAATGATCAAACCCACGTGGTTTCCTCTTTAATCGCTTCACGCAGAACCTCTAAGGGGGCTTCTGTCACTGGTTTTCAGCTTTTAATTGAATTTTCATGGTTCCTTTTATTAGGAGACGGAGTCACACGGGAAGCTGCTGATTTTAATGCGATTATCATTACCTCCTGAGACGAAATGATGCTGTCGAGGAAGAGCAGCAACGGGGTCACCTTTGTAGCCCGTAAAAGCACCTTTTTTTTTTAAATTTTTCTTTTTTTTTCCCCCTCTATGTCTTTCTTGAATCTCACCGAGCACAGCAAACATGAGCCGGGGTCGTCCTCCAGGTCAGGAGTCAATTTGTGATTTTATGTTGCCAACAGCGATTCTGGGAGTGGAATTGCAGGATCATTTTAAGAACACAAAAGTCAGAAATAGACTTTATTTTACATATTCATCTGTTTAAATCGCTCGAGATTTCTTTTTTTTTTTTCCCTCCCAATACTGGGGACTGAATGTAGGGGGGCTCTACCCCTGAGCCCCATCCCCAGCCATTCTTAATTTCTTTGTGTGTGTGTGTGTCTGTGTTGGTAAGTTGCTGAGGCTGGCCTCCATGTGATCCTCCTGCCTCAGCCTCCAAAGGGAGGCTGTTGAGAACAGATCAATCTTACTTTGTTTTGCTGACTATGCAACATCGTTTTGCTGAAGTGGATTAAGAGCATCTTTTTATTTCCCCCTCCCCAATATTTAGTTGAGATTCCATGTCACCCCAGTCAGAATGGCACTTATGAAGAATACAAGTGACAATAAAGGCTGGTGAGGTTGTGGGGACAAGGCTCACTCCTATGTTGCTGCTGGGACTGCAAATTTGTGCAACCACTATGGAAAGCAGGATGGAGACTCCTCAGAAAAGTTGGAAGGGAACCACCATGTGACCCAGGTATCCCACTCCTGGGTCTATACCGAAAGGACTTAAATCAGCACACTACAGTGACACAGCCACATCAGTGTTTATAGCAGCTCAATTCACAATAGCCAAGCTATGGAACCAACATGGGTGTCCTTCAACAGAGGAACGGATAAAGAGACTGTGGTATATCTACACAATGGAATATTACTCAGCCATAAAGAAGAATGAAGTGATGGCATTTGCAGGTAAATGGATGGAATCGGACCATATCATGCCAAATGAAGTCAGCCAATCCCCCCAAAACCAAAGGCCAAATATTCTCTCTGATATGCAGATGCTAATTCATAATTTGGGGGGGGGGCACTAGGGAAGAATCAAGGTGCTTTGGATTAGGCAGAGGGGATTGAAGGAGGGTAGGGGTGTGGGGTAGGGAGGACAGGAGAATAAATGGGACATTATGACCCTGTGTGCATATATGACCACAGGACCAGGGGGTGATTTCACACCATGTACAACCAGAAAAATGAGAAATGACACCCCATTTATCCGTGACATATCAAGGTGCACAAATGCTGTCACACAGAACTCGTTAGAACAAATTTTTAAAAATCAAAAATAAACAGATGTTCGTCAGCTCTGCACCCGTTTATGACGGGGACGTCCAGGATCCAGAGTCTGCAGCTGAGCTCACCGCACCCGGCTTCTCAACAGGCATGGCCCAAAGCTGCGATCCGACCCGCGAAAAGTGCACACGGTGGGTAAAAACAGGGGGATCATTCTCACGGGGCACGTGATTTGGTCACAAGGCGAAAGTGACCTGGGAAATCAGAGGATTTTGCAGGTTCCAGAAGGTGTCCCCTTCAATGACGGATTTCAAGTCAAACCTGCTTTCTAACAATGGTAGGAAGGCAAGCAGGTGACCAGGGCGTCCCATACGAGGTCCCCCAGTCCTGCCCCTGGAAGGCACTTCAGTGCACGACCCGCCCCGCCGAGCTCGGGACGGGACATTCCGTCTCCTGAAATTCCAGGTGACAGAGCGGCCGGCCAACGTCTGGCTTCATACCTGAGGTTCCTGCCCAGATCCTCCGAGGTCACCACAGATGACGGTGGCCAGCTGCTGTGCACAGGCTCTCGCCGAGTTGGTGAAGTCCTCACTCAGTCATTGAGGCTGGCCTCCAACTTCCGATCCTCCTTCCTCAGCCTCCCCAGGGGCTGAGATCACACCCCTGCACCTGGCTGTATTTTTTTATTCCTTTTCCTTCTTTGACCCAATATGGACTTGTCCTTAAAAGGGAGAAGAGTTCTTTTAAGACCGAGGACTTTGAGTTTCTGACCTTCCCTGGGTCGTGTGACAGGATGGGATATGACATCTTTCTCTCCCCGAGATCTCCCTGATTCTACACTCTGGACACTCACCCCCAAACCTCGGCCGGGTATTGATCTCGGAAGTGAGTACATTGATTTCTCTCTCTGTCCCTGTCATAGAACAATGCCAAAGGCTTTGAATAAATGAGCCAAGTGGCCTTTGGGTGAACTAACGGAGGTCGCCCGGCGGTGACCATATTGAGACATCACGGAGACGGACAGGAGCAGTCATTAGCACTGCCTGCTGGCCCCCAAGAGTGGACACCCGATGGACATTGGGTGAGCTCCTTGCATCTAAAGGAATCCAACTAGAAAGGGGTGCACTGGCCGCCCCCGGGGTAGGTGGCCCCCAGCGGTGACTTTGAGCCCTGGTTCTCTCTGGTTGACTCGCTCACGCCTGCAACCCGTTCTGCTTGGAAATCTTTTTAAAAAATTAATAATGGTCCCTCTGTTTGCAGGGATCCCTTATTGATACGGAACGTTGGGTGAACATTCGGTATTGATTTCCGTGGACCCGATGACAGCGGCTTTTTCTCCTGCAAAGTTTCTAGGTCTGTGGAATCCACCAACTGCAGGAAAAAAAAAAATATTTAAAAAAATAAAATAGATATATATGCATATTTATAGGTTTGTAGAGCTTCTATTAAATATGCACAGGGATTTTTTTTTCTTATCATCATTCCCTAAATAATGAAAATATAGCAGCTATTTATGCAGCGTTTGCAGCGTTAGGTGAGCTGATGGATCACAGAATAATTGCCTATTTGGGAAAAATATCACTAGATCTTTGGGGAGGGCACCTCATATCTAAACCATAACTCGGGGGTGTCTTGAGCATGGTCCCGCGATTTCTCAGGCCTATAAATAGCCTCTCACCTCAGAGACAGAGGAAGCCATGTCAGGCTCTTCCCTTGATTAATCCAGGCCCACCCAGGAAGATGTCCCCTGTGGCTAAATCAGGGTCCACTGACGTGGGACACTAATTTCAGGGAGGGAAATTGTGCGTCTTTTCATTTTCTCAGTTAGACGTGGGCTCTGGCCAAGAGGAAGGAGCCAGATAGGGAAGGAACCACTGGTCAGTGGGTATTGAAGACCGGCTGGACGAGATGCTGATAAAATTCACACCAATAAAATATATTGATCGTTTCTGCACAAAACAGTGGACACATGGGTTTAGGTGGGTCTCAATCACGACGGGCTCCCATTTATTTATAGTCACTGCCTGGATTTCTTTCTTTTTCTTTTTTTTTGGGGGGGGTGGAGGGGGAGGGAGTCAGGAGATGCACTTAAATTAACCTAAAATCATATGAAAATCATTCTAAAAATCATATATATACAAATGCAAACAGATATTTGTGCTTTTTTGGTGTAAATTCCTACATAAGTATAGATAAAGGAATTTTTGATCTACAAATGCATAATGTTTTTATATGGAAATACATAAACATACAAGTATTAATATAAATGCACATATATAGATTGCATATATATGCATGTATCTGTATTTATAAAAACGTGTAATATCTGCATATTTGCATATATAAATACACAATAATAAATTTGTATATAAATATATGCATATGTGTATTCATGTATTTATATATAGATGTATTTCGATTAAATGTATCTCAATTAATGCATAAATACATATGTGTGTATATAGGTAATATCTACATACAAACATATAAATGCATGTAGGTGCTGTATATTTATTCGTATTTACGTAGGATTCACATTTCAACCGATGTCTTTTCCCAACATATAGAGACTTAAAAACACCCAGGATCACAGCCATTGCTTTTAATATCATAAATCAGGTAACAAAATTCTCATTTTCATGCCTCAGTGTCACTAACATTTACATGAGATACAAGGGAAATATTGATCTAGCACCTCAACCTAAAATGGTTGTCTTGGAGGTGAAAAGGGATGATGGACAGATGCCAATTACTTAGATCCATTACATACTAAATTCTGATTATTTTAAAACCTTGCTATATACTTGTTTTAAAGTGGTGGTGGTCTTCAGGAATATTCTGTGGGATATATATACGTACACTATTTATTTTTGTTGGGGGTACGGGTACCTTAACCACTGAGCCGCATCCCCACACATTTTTTTTTTCTTTTTTGATTTTGAGACAAAGTCTCTCAAAGTTGCTCAGGGCCTTGCTCTATGGCGGAGGCTGGCCTCCAACTTGCTATCCTCCTGCCTTAGCCTCCCGAGCTGCTGAGTTTTCGGGCAGGTGTGACCCTGCTGGCCCCACGTTCGCATTTCTCGGGGCGATTTTGCATCAGAGGTTCTATCTGCCACATTTTTTAAAAAAATGACAGAGTCAGTTAAAATTACAAAAAAAAATTGGTAAAATACCTATGGGTCTCTGTGGCTATTGGCGCCCCACGTTCACAGTTAGCGGGGACAGAAGGTGAGCGGCTTTATCTGGAGCAGATCAACATTTTGATTCTAAAGTGTTCAGCCAGACATGATGGCAATCACCTAAAGCCGTGGATGTTGCGGCTCGTGGTGGCATGGGGTGAGTTATGAACCTGTCCCCGGGTCCGTCCCCTCCCCAGCCCTGCACTGGGGTCCCAGGGGACGCCGTTTCCAAACCTCGGACCCCAGCCTCCTGTGCCCCCGTGACCGTCTCATTGGGACGGCTGCGCGTTGATGCTGAATATGGGCATGAAAATAAATGCCACCAGGTCACCTCATGTCAACGCAGCCTCGCTGTCACCGCGCGAGAGATTCTGGTTTATGACCTAAATGTGGGGCAGCTTCAGAGCGAACTCAGAAAAAGAAAGAAAAGGAAGAAATGGGAGTGGAGCTGGGTTTCCTCTTCAGCTCCGACTGTCTCCTGGGCCCTCGGCCACTGTTTCTCGGCTCAGGGCCACTCCCGTTAGTCCTTTCCTGAGGCACCCATCTCTTTTGGCCTGAAACAGAGCCCCAGAGGGACACACCTGTCCGTCAGGCTCAGGCTGAATTTCTGGAGCAGTAACAAGGTGGGAGGATACGTGGGAGAACTTACACTTTGGATTGCTCAGGTTTCCGTTGCTGTAACAAAATGCTTGAGGTCATTGGCTTCCAAGGAGGGTTGGGCACGGGGGGAGCCTTAGTAAGGAAAAGCAAAGTGGGACCCCCGGAGCTCAGCACCCCTCTGCCTTTGAGAAGGTGCAATGGGAACACGGGGCCGGGGCTCAGGGTCCTGTGGCCAAGGGCGGCCAGCAGAAGAGTCCTGCATCTCCCGGGGAAGGTCCTGTCTTTGCAGTCCCCCGAGGCTCAGTCTTTGGGCTAGATGAGCCAAAGAGGAGTGGGACCACCTGTGCAGAGAGACACATGTTGAGACTGGGAGGTGAACTTCCTGCAGATGTGTCCATAAGAAGCATTTGTTGTTAATGGTCAGTGTAGTAGACATTGCTGCATAGTATTCCAGGGTCAGGGGTCACAAGGGGCTGTCCCCAGTCACTCAGCACAGGGCTGAGACCCACTGGGTGGGGGTCCTCCTGATTATGTTTTGCTTTTTGTTATGATTGAGATACTTTGGGTTATAGAGAGGTGTAGACTCATAGTGGATTAATCCACTTGAATGGACTCACTGGGTGGTGACTGCAGCAGGTGGGGTGCGGCTGGAGGAGGGGGTCCCTGGGCTGTGCCTTTGGGGTCTCTGTCTTGTCCCTGGTGAGCAGAGCTCTCTCTGCTCCCTGGTGCCCTGTCCTGAGCTGCTCTCCTCCTCCAGGCCCTGCCGCCATCTTGTTCTGCTCCCCTTGGGCCAGAGCCACGGAGCCGGCCACCAGGGACTGGACCTCGGACACCAGGAGCCCCAAGCCAACTTCTCCTCCTCTAAAATTGTCCTTGTCAGTTGTTTTGATCATAATGACAAGGGAAAAAAAACTAACTAAAACACTTTTTTGTTCCCCTTTTTCCCAAGATGAGAAATCCATGTCGAATGGAAACTTTGTCTCCTGCACATTGTAACATTGTGTCCACCAGAAGGAATGAGTCCAAAAGGAAGAGGAGAATCAATTTCTACTCCGGGACAACTGGGGACGTGCCTATCTCCTGGGGACGTTGATGCTGGTTACTTAACTTCCCGTGGGCTGGCCAATAGGGTCCACTGTGACCTGAGGCTCAATTTCCAGGTTTCCATCCTAAACTCATTTCTCATCAGTAACCTCGAGAAATGAGGTTAAATACACTATTATATATATTTAAATCATCATTACATGTAATAATTTAAATATACATAACAATATAATTATATATAGTGATTTAAATAAAGTATCTATACTAATTTAAGTATAAATATAGGCTAATTATATATATAATAAATTTTAAAATAATATAAATCTATGTGTTTATATGATATATAAATATATATATAATTTATATAATATATAAATATTCATGTAGACATATTTTTAAAATTTCTTCTTTGGAAATAATAATGTAATTGTGCCAGGCTCCAGGGTACACTCCTTAGATTCAGCGGCTCAGGAGGCTGAGGAAGGAGGATTGAACTTCAAGGCCAGCCTCAGCCACTTTGCAAGACCCTGAGTAACTTAGCAAGACCCTGTCTCAAAATGAAAAATTAACGTGCTCCAGATGTGGCTCAGTGGTTAAGCCCCCCTGGGGTCCATCCCTGCTCCGATAATAATGATAATAATAATAATAATAATAATAATAATAATAATAATTGAATTGTAATCATGTCCCAATTCCATGACCAAAGCCAGTTCCGAGTTTTGAAGGATGGTTCCAACTTCCTGCATGATAAGCCGCGAAGTCAGGCCACTTGAATTCTGCAAAAAAAAAAAAAAAAAAAAAATCTCTGCAAATAATTTGGAATCTCAAGATGGTCGGGAAGAGGCTTTGCTGGAATCCCGAGGTGAAGCCTTCAAGTCCAGGTCCCTCTGTGACGGGAAGGCCATCTGTCCGTCATTGCAGTGTCCGCCCTGGGGTCCCTGTCTTTGCAAGGGGAGCCCCCTTCAGTAAGTGTCGAGTGTCTTCAGACGCGTTCTGCACAGGTGCATCCTGAGGGCTCCGGGCAGCTCAGGATTTGCCGGCAACTTGGAGGATACTTTAAGAGTCTCCTAATCCTGGACAGAGTTTTCCGAATCAGCACAGACACTTAGGATCCTGCAAACCTCTGCGGACCCGTGGCGGATTTTAATGCAACCTGCAAAAGATCTGGTTCTCACCTCAAGGATGCATGAGGGTTTTTAAGGTGTTTTCAAGATGGTCTGCTCCCTTTGAGTGACACCTGACATTTTCTTAGTTGCACAATCAACTCATGATGAGTCTTTTCCACTGTCTCCTGAGAGGCACAGAAAGCCACGCTGACGTTCAAACGCTTCCTCGAGACCCAAGAGGATGAGGAAAGGGAACTGCATGCAGAATTCAAGGCCGCTTCTGTGCAATGTTAAGCTAAAGGCTCGATGGTGTTGAAGAATAAGGCTCAAAGTGACCTTGTATTTATGGAAATGCAACATCCTATTTAAAAAAAAAAATTGCTATGGAATAGTTGGGTTGATTGGCACCTGCCTAGTCGCAGACACATCAATCGGGGGACATTGGCCAATGGTTCAAAATTTCAATAAGAGCCAGGCGTGATGGTGCAAGTCTATACTCTCAGCAGTTTGGAGGCTGAGGCAGGAGGATCGAAAGTCGAAGGCCAGCCTGGGCAACTTAGTGAGGTCCTGTCTCAAAAATATATATAAAAAAAAAAAAGGGTTGAGGAGGAGACTTAGGGTTTACCTACCCCTGGTTTCCAACCCCAGTGCAAGAAAAAAAAAAAAATTGCAAGAAGTTTGCACAAGAATCTGCAGTGTTTTATAGCTCAGTAGAGCGAGGCTGGGTCACAGTGTTGCATTGCATATTCCAACCTACGTCCGAGCAAGGATTTGGAATGTTTTTAGTGCAAAGAGAGGCTCCGTCTGGGGCAGGATGGACAAGAGCAGCCCCGTCCTTGCACGGAATTCACACTCATCAAACGCCACACAGCAAGCAGCTGTGTCCGTCAACAATCAAACTCAAAAGGCACTTGATTGACAGCTGCCCCGCCCCCCTCACCATGAGCCCAAGCTTCCAAGTAAAGCGGTCAGAGCCACCTGTCCCGGGGCCGGGCATGGTCAGGCAGGGACTGTCCAACCCCAGAGCCACCCTCAGCCCACAGAAGGCACCGCGCCCTGTGCACAGCTCAGTGTGTTGCCAGGAAGCGAGTCGCTCCCTATTAATTCCATCCCTTCCCTGGTTATTTTTCACGCGGTGGAAATGAGGCTAAAAATAACCCGCAGAATTACATAAGTCCCTTTTGCAAAAAATGCAACTGGCTCCCTCCCCTTGAGGGAGGGATCCCACCCCCAGCACCACCCTCCTCCAGGAGCAAGGGACATCAAGGTCATGGGACGGTGTCTGTGGGTCAGGTTCCTGGCCGCGAGGCTCCCCCTGGGCGGCTCCTGGCTCCCTGCAAGCCCAGCCCTGGCTGAGGTGGGCACAGGAGGGGGCCCATATCTAGGGCTGCAAACCGTCGGAGGTCTGAGATTTTTCCTGCATTTTGGACAGCCCCGATTCTGCAGGAAAGAGACAAGATTTAGAAATGGCCAAGAGTAAAAGAGACCGAGGGAAAGTGGTAATTGCTTTTCTGGGTCAAGACAGTTTGTGGACAAACAAAAGAAAATGAACAAAGAGCCACCAGCTGCGGGGAGGCTGGGTCTTGGATGGAAGAGAATCTTTTTTTTTTTTCTCTTTTTTTGGGGGGGTACCAGGGATTGAACTCAGGGGTGCCTGACCCCTGAGCCCCGTCCCCAGCCCTATTTTGCGTTTTATTTAGAGACAGGGTCTCATTGAGTTGCTTGCGGCCTCCCTTTGCTAGAGGCTGGCTTTGAACTCATGATCCTCCTGCCTCAGCCTCCAGAGCAGCTGGGATGACAGGTGTGTGCCACGGTGCCCCGTGGGAATGTCTTTTAAACCCTGAATAAAATGCTCAAATGGATGCAGGATTTCCACCCTTGGATAGCTGCTTTACGATGACGAGGTTTGCTCCACATTATTTATCACTGAAATTGTATGACTCCCTGGAATCTATTCAGCAGGCGGGACTCAGACGGGAAAAAAGGGCGGGTCCGACGGCTCAAATCTGTCTTTTCTAATAGTTTTAGTCCGTTTTTCACTGTTGTGATACAAAGAATTAACAAGAACAATTTTAAGGAGGAAGAGTTGATTTGGGGACTCCTGGTGTCCGAGGTCCAGTCCCTGGTGGCCGACTCCATGGCTCTGGCCCAAGGGGAGCAGAACAAGATGGCGGCAGGGCCTGGAGGAGGAGAGCAGCTCAGGACAGGGCACCAGGGAGCAGACAGAGCTCTGCTCACCAGGGACAGGACAGAGACCCCAAAGGCACAGCCCAGGGACCCCCTCCTCCAGCCACACCCCACCTGCTGCAGTCTCCACCCCGTGAGTCCATCCAAGTGGATTAATCCACTATCAGTCTACACCTCTCTATAACCCAATCATTTCACTTCTGACCATTCTCACATTGTCTCTCACATGACATTTTGGGGGACACCTGACATCTGAACCACAACAATAAGTGAAATATTTGGCCACATTGATTTAGGGCAAGAACTGGGGTGTTCCCTTTTCCCCTGAAGAATAATACAAATGATAATCAGAAAAACAACAGGATCCAGGGGCTGGGGTGCAGCTCAGCGGTCGCAGGCTTCCCTAGAGGAGCAGCAGGACTCGTAGGTTTGAGGAGATGAAGAAGAGTGAAGGTCATTGCTTTGTGGGTGTGCTGGGCCGCTCTCCGGCACTGTAACAGATGGCCAGAGGTAGATCCACTGTAAGGAAGAAAGGTCCATTTGCAATCATCGTTTTAGAGATGGAGTTCGTGGTGGGCACATGGACGTCTACCTGTCTTCAATATCCACACGGGCACGTCTCCCCAGGGGAGCATCTCTACTAAGGCTCTGCCGACTGGTGCTCTCCTCCTTCAGGACCCTCCAGGATGGCGAGCTCCCAGTGACCAGCGTTATCTGCCCATCAATGGGGACGTTTTGACAGAGCCGTCCCTCGACACAGTGAGGCTGAGAAACTTCTTTGAAATATTTGACGGACTTTGCCTGGGCCATTCCGTTCCTTTGAAGGTCAGAAAATGGAACAGCAAACGTGCTGCCAATCACCTGTGATGTGTGCTTCCAGAGCTCCTGACACGGAGGCGTCCTGCAGCCGGTGAGGGACAGTGAGTCCCTATGACCCCGGGCTATGCCCGCCAACGGGCGTGTGCCCTTCTGAAGGGAAGGGACCAAATCAGAGAATAGCTGTGAAGCGCAGGCGGCGTGAGACCCTCAATGATTTCTCTTTGTCATGGAGACACTTCAATATTCCATTTTGATTGATGGATCTAAACTTGTCCTTTCAGTGCGTAGATGATCATCAAATTTTCTCCCAGTGAATTTGCAAAGCCACGGCTTCCGACGTGAGTTCCTCCCTGAATTCACTCTTCCGCTCAGTTGCTAGGGAACTTCTAGAGTTTCACGAGCGAACAATTTCCTATGCCCAATGCCATACGAAATCGAACGTCGTCGTCAGGGGTGCACTGGGAGGTTGCCTATGTTGGGTATTTTCAAGGATTTGAAGGCACTTTCCATTCTTCCGTTTCCCCCCCAGTTCCCGTCTACTCTCTTCACAGGAGACGGAGCATCTGGGCTGCCTTTTATTCTGTCACAACAATGCTATTTTTTTGTTGTTGTTGTTATTTTTGTTTTTGTATTTTTTTTTCTTTTTCTCTTAGGAATATTGACAGATCGTCTCTGGGAAATCGTTTGTTTTGGTCGGAAATGATTTTACTTGCGTGCATTTCCTTCCTGGATTGTCAAAAGGCTTTCATTTAAAGTGGGTTCCGCTGCCTGGAGTCTGCTCTTGTTTCGTGACACAGATATTTTGCTTTTGTGCCAACATTTCTTTTAGAGGAAACAGTGTTTTCCTGTAATCCTGCAACTCCTCGATAGAAGGCATGTTTTTTTGTCTCCTTGAAGGGAAAATAGGTCTCTTCACACAGCCGAGAAGATCCCCAGGTTATAAAACCCCTTCAACTTTACCCACGTACTTTTTCTGTTTTTTTAAGGACTTTTTTTTAAAGGAAAATAATCGCAAAAAGTTGGCAGATAGCAAAGAAGATCAAATTTTAATCAAATCTTTGGGCGCTTAGAGAGCGGAATAAGATACAAATCATTTAAAGCTTTATTTCAATAAATTTAGAAGTAAATGCCCTCTTTAGAGATCAATCACATTAATTTTTTTTTTTATGTTTGACAAACTAGAAGCGTGTTTGACACAAAAGGCGTCACCACTTAGCCCAAAGGTCTTTTGAGAACTAATTCCAGTGACTCAGGAGGCTGAGGCAGGAGGATCGCAAGTTCGAAGGCAGCCTCGGCAGCTGAGCCAGACCCTTTCTCACGGTGCAAAACAATTAGGTCATTGACAGAACATCCATGAATTCACGGAAAGGCAAGAAGTCTCACCGTGGACATTTTTGCAGGCACGAGAAGCAGATGCAGATTTGACCGAGCTCTGGAGATAGAGGCTCATTCGATGTGATGACCCATCCGTGTCGTTCTAACACTCTGTGAAAGTGGCACTGTCATGCGGCTTAGCCGTCTACACCTGCAATTATCTTACCGCAGAAGAAACAGGCACAGTTAGGCACACATGGAATCATGGTCCATTTCTTGTGGTACAGAAGGGTGTTCGAGGGGTTCAGATACACGTGTTCAGCTGTACCCCGTGAATATTAATTAAGAAAGTCCAGAAAAAAGCAACTCATAAGTTTTAAATGGCGTTGGATGCCTAGTAGGGTGAAAAGATCTTGCAGTATCCCGTTCTGTCCTGCCTAGAATGCGAATCATGCCTTTGGCCAATGTTTCCGCTCTGTATATGCTACCTCCCTGGTATCGTTGGTATCCCATCAACTGTTATGGGGTGGATTAGGACGTTCCGAATTTCCTTTCGACTTCTGCCTTCGCTGGATACATGGTCATCGTCCTTACTGACCTTCCCCAAGAGCACGGAAGACAGACACTTAAATCTTCTGAGTTTTCTGCAAGTTCTTTCTGTCTCCAATATTGGAGCATCCACACAGAGGCAAAGAGCAAGGGTCTCCCTCAGGTTCACGCCAGGGTCTACCCATAATCTCAAGTCCACACACCTCAGCAGGCGAAGAGGATACTTTAATGCTTCTTTTTTTGTTGGAGGGAGCAAGGGGGAATGTTTGAGCTCAGCAGTCCTCAAAATATCTGGTCTCGCCAGGCGTGGAGGGGCACGTCTGTCATCCCAGCGGCTCGGGAGGCTGAGGCAGGAGGATGGCGAGTTCTAAGCCAGCCTCAGCCAAAGCGAGGCCCTAAGCAACTCAGGGAGACCCTGTCTCTAAATAAAATGCAAAATAGGGCTGGGGACGGGGCTCAGGGGTCGAGAGCACTGAGTTCAATCCCAGGTATGAACAAAAATTTGGTCTCTTACAGAAGATGAGCAGGACTGTGGTTTATAACAATGTATCATGCATTATATATATTTTAAAAAAAGAAAAGGGAGATTTGTAGGCTCCAAATCCAATTACATTATAAAAGGTTCAGGTGATGAAAATACTAATTGATTTTATTATATGCCTGTGTCTGATCCTGATCCCGTATCCCATAGATACACACAATTATGTGCTGAATAAAGGTGAATTTCAAAAATTGCAGAGAAACTTGAGAACATTTCGAATGCCACTTACATTTAGAAATAAAAACCGTGTCATAGCATTTAGTTAAAAGTACATCAAATAGCATTTGTCATATTGAATTTATCTATAAGGTAATACAATATAAAAAGTAATTGCATGTTAATATCATTTCATTCAAGTAAGCATATCCTGTGAGTATGTGTTTATTATTATATCAGATTTATGGAGAATAGGACGGATCAGCTCTTGGCATGTTAGTATAAAGCATTTCATTCAAATAACCTTGGCATACTCATATTTATTTATTACAACATGAAATTTACATATGACAGATCAATCCTGTGCATGTTAATATAAAGCATCTCATTAAAACAACCGAATCATATGAACTGTTTTTATGAAAAGCAACTATTTGAAACATTTTTTTTATTTAAATAGCTAATATACCAACATTCTTATGAAATGACGGACACAGCAGCACTTTGCCCTCTGACAGCTCTTTCTGGTGACGGAGGGTCCCATCCTGCAGTGGTGCCAATCTCTGCCGAGATCCTAATCAGATAAGCTGTGGCTTCTGGGACATTTTGCATTCGCTCCAGGAGGGGAGGAGGGGAATGAGCGGGCCTCGGGGTCTGGGGACAATGACGAGAAGCTTTGTAACCCTGGGTCCTTGGCTGACTGCAATCATGGTGCGGAGGAAGGTTGACCAGTTGCCTGCAAATCCTGGAACTTCCCCATAGCACGGTCTGTTAGGAATCGGCCAATGGATTAATCCACCAGTGGATTAATCCACCACTCAGCCACGTCCCCAGCCCCTTTTTATTGTTTATTTTGAACAGGATCTCCCTAAGTTGCTCAGGGCCTGGCTCAGTTGTTGAGGCTGGCCTTCAACTTGTCATCCTCCTGCCTCAGCCTCCCGAGTCTCTGGGATTATAGGCATGCGCCATCACACCCGGTAAAAATGTCCTTTTCTGATCACAAAGACACACAAAGGAATGGACAAAGGACTAACTAAATGCCTGTTATTAAAATGGCCCCAGATTCTGTCCACTGATTTCCAATCCCCGGGATCGCTGTGCTCAGGGCTCTGCCTGCGACCCCCCGGCAGAGGGAGGGCTGTGGACCCTCTGGTTGCAGTGGCCAGGGCTGGGGATGGGAGCCCCAGGGGGCAAAGCCCTCTTGAGGTGGGGTCTGGGCAGGAGGAGGGCCCAGGTAGGAGCGGTTTCTTGTACCTGCGTGTCTCTCGGGTGTGGAGGCTCAAAAAGAAGGAGTCAGTAGAATGTGGGTCAGTGATTCCCTGAGGCTCCTGAGGAGGTTGGGAGCAGGGAGGGAGGGAGGTCAGCCGGGGGGTCCCTGGAAATCAGGAGGGAGGTTCCTCAGAAAAGTTGGAATGGACCCACCATGTGACCCAGCTATCCCACTCCTCCATCTATACCCAAAGGACTTAAAATCAGCACACGACAGGGACACAGCCACATGAAAGTTTATAGCAGCTCAATTCACAATAGCTAAGCTGTGGAACCAACCTCTGTGCCCTTCAGTGGATGAATGGATAAAGAAAATGTGGTATGTCTACACACAGTGGAATATTACTCAGCCATGAAGAAGAATGCAATGATGGCATTGGCTGGTAAATGAATGGAGCTGGATGATATCATACTAAGTTAAATGAGTCAATCTCAAAAAAACAAAGGCCAAATATTCTCTCTGATGTGCAGATGATAATCACAACAGTTAAAACAGGTGCAGGTGGGTCAGGGAAAACCGTCTCAGATAAAGAAGGTGAGAGAACACCTGGGTGGTTTCTCCAAAGACAGGCTTTGCTCACACAAGGTGCCCCAGCTCCGTGTTTCTCCAGGTAGGTTTTATGCAACATGCTCTTGAAAGTAACGTTTTTAGAATTTTTTTTTTTTAGTTGTACATGGGCACAATATCTTTATTTTATGTGTTTATTTCTATGTAGTGCTGAGGACCCAACCCAGTGCCTCATGCATGTGACGCAAGCGCTCCAGCCCTGAGCCACAATCCCAGCTCACTCCAGCCCTGAGCCACAATCCCAGCTCCGATGCTAACTTTATTGGGCTGCTTAGTGTTTAATAAATACCATTTGGTCTTTCTATTTTTGCATCTCCAACAATAGAACCGAGGGGTCCTCGACCCCTGAGCCCCGTCCCCAGCCCTATTTTGCATTTTATTTAGAGACAGGGTCTCCCTGAGTTGCTTAGGGCCTCACTTTGGCTGAGGCTGGCCTCCAACTTGTGATCCTCTTGCGTCAGCCTCCTGTATTGCTGAGATTACCAGCGTGCACCACTGCAAAACTCGTCATCATGGTTGCAGAGAACACACCTTAACATGATAAATATTGTATATTGTAAAGATTTGAATTCCCCTCAAGGTAACTGAATGCAAATCCATTCAAAATATCAAAGTTGTTCATTGAAATGTCTCAAAATTCATTTGCAGGAATTTGCTTTGTAGAGGAGAAAAAAAAAATGATGAATGTGAACTGACTTTTCAAGGTACGTATGTGCACACGACACTGTCCACACGCATATGTTCATCTAAAGGGGAATAATTTTTTAAAAAAATACAAATATAAGTAAATAACAAAAAAAATCAACAGAGTAGACGGAAGGGCACAGGGAGACAGAGAGGAGAAGAGAAAACGAGGAAGAATTGGAAACTGAATCCAAGTAAATTATACTCCATGCCTTTATGATTCTGTCAAAATGAGTCCTAATAAAAAATACAGGCGGGCACAGCGGCACGTGCCTGTGATCCCAGCGACTGAGGAGGCTGAGGCAGGAGGATCGCACGTTAGAGGCCAGCCTCAGAAAATTAGTAAGGCCTTAAGCACGGAGGGAACTGGGCGCTATTCTAAGCTCGGAAAACAGGTCAAGGTGCCACATCTACAGCGCAATCCGATTTTCCTTTAAAAGCACACATGTCCACAAGAGCGTGTTCGTGCGCTAAATGAAATTTTGACAGCTGATACAGGAAAACGGTAGAAAATCATTCCATCCAAGTCACGTCAAAGAGCTTCCGTGTTAATTGCTGAGTGCTGATGGCTGTGTCTTGGGTTTCCTTTCTGAGCCACGACAACAGCTTAAAAATACTCGAAAAAGCAAAGAGAACGTGGTTCAGGCATCTCCTGGTTCTGGACAGGAGTCAGATCAGGTAGGAATCGTGGAAGGAAGGACGTGTGATCCGGCCCGTGGGTCTCCTCCTGGGGTAATCCAGCCTCCAGGGCGTCCCAGGGAAGGAGCCGGGTGAGGAATGAGGGGACCACAGGAGGAGGTGCAGAGAAATTCACCGACTCGTAGATGACAACACTGTTTTAATCTGATTTTTCACTGCTGTCAAGTGGATTAATCCACTATTAGGTTACACCAGGGAGCAGAGAGAGCTCTGCTCACCAGGGACAGGATAGAGACCCCACAGGCACAGCCCAGGGACCCCCTCCTCCAGCCACACCCCACCTGCTGCAGTCACCACCCAGTGAGTCCATTCAAGTGGATTAATCCACTTTTAGTCTACACCTCTCTATAACCCAATCATTTCACCTCTGAACGTTTGCATTTGAGCCAGACCCTTGTGTGTGACCCTGTGACCGTCCTGACCTGCAGACGCCCGGGTAATGAATCTGTGTGGCTTTAGGCCAATCCACTCTAGGGGCTCTGTCACCGGGAAAATGGGGAGACAAATAGAGTTTAATTCTCTGATGAATTGCTTCTGTCCCCTTCTGGGAAAACGCCCGATTCTATAAAGGAGCCAAAGTTTAGAAAATTAGCCTCGATGCGTCCTGGTTGTTTCTCCCTTTTTTAGATAAATGGGACCGGACATGTGCTGGCCAGGGCTGCTCATCAGGAATTCCCTGGAGTCAGCAGGTAGGGGCACTTGCTGTCCTTGACGGTGCCTTGAATCAAACCAGATTCTTAATTGAGAACAAAATATCTTAATTCCAAAACGGCCTCTGGGGCTGGGGGTGCTCTGGGGTGGGCTGTGCTGTGCGCTGCAGGAGGTGGAGCAGCCTCTCTGGGCCCCACACACCAGGAGCCAGGAGCAGCCCCACCCAGGGTGTGAGAGCCACCTGGACAGACAGGATGGGTAGATGACAGAGAGATGGATAGACAGGATGGATAGATAGATAGAAGATAGATAGATGATAGACAGAATTGGTAAATGACAGATAGATAGAAGGATACATAGACAGATAGATAGACAGACAGATGGATGGATAGATAGATGATGGATCTTTAGAAGAGATCATGGTGGAGTGGTAGTTAAGAAATAAACCATAGATGTTTGAGACAGACAGATGATTGATACATAGGTGGATTGATCATGGATCATTGATCATCGGATTGATCAGTTTTCAATCCAATGACCCCATCACCATCTTGAATGCCGTCTCTGTTCTTTATATCTGTCTCCTATTACCTACTAAATATGAAAATATAAAATATTTTCATATTTATATAAATATGAAAAATACCTATTAAATATAAATATAAATATGAAAAATACCTATTAAATATGAAAATATGGGGCTCATAGTTTTATTAATTTTTTAACAAAAAAAAGGGGGTGGATCGTCTGTGTTTCTGCTTAGGAATAATGACGGGGGGCGGGGGGGACCACTGTTCTGTGGTCCAATATGAACCGTGATAGCAACAGGCTCGGCTGGATTTATTTCTACTTTTGACTCATTCACTTCTTCGTACACGTCAGGATTGGTCTTGAATCTGTGCTGTGTCCTGACTTTTATAAATGACTTTTATGTGGAAAATCCGCTGTGCTTTTCTTCCATCTTGAATCAAATTTCTGCTTCTAATTTGTTCAATGTCAAAACGGCCTTAGCCTCTTATTCGAGGCCAACACAGCTTTGGTTTGCAATTAAGAGTGAGGGTACCATGAGCCTCGACATCCAGCACAATTTTGTGACCATCCTTGGTGACGTCCTTTTGAGTATTCATCATGGAATCTGGGTCCTTAGCTGAAGGATGGAGATGCAAGTGTCCCATCCGTCACCGATACAATGTTGCAAGGTGCATCTGCAACCAAGCTATTCCTCATTGTCACAGATTCTTGGTTGCAATGTCAATGAGGAAAATTAAAACCACGTGCATGATGCACACACGCTCCACGGGGACAGGAAGATGCAGCCTGAGAGGCCGGAGCTCCTTACACTACGAGGTAAGCACACGTCGCACGCTCACCAAGAAATACACCCCAAAGAAATTCATGAATCTGCAGGTCTTTAAATTCATGCAACTGGAAATACGATTTGGGGACTAATACTATCGTAATTGGCAAGGAACTTGGAGGACACAATAAATGTCAGCAGCCAACCCAGGATTATTATGCAACGTGCATTTGCAAAAAAAAAAAAAAAAAAAAAAAAAAGATCACGTACCCAATGGTATGAGTATTTGGGAAGAAATGGGACGCTATTCTCTGAAATGTTGCAGCCATTTCCGATCCTGAAATATGCACCTTCTTCCCTAATTTCAGCTTTATTTTTAAGAATTGCAAAAAGATGGAAATCTCCAAAGATTTTCATCGTCGCTTTGCAATTTCTGATTTTTATCTGATCAAAAATTCCTGATTGTCTTAGGTTTACTCTGTGTTTCTTTATAAAGCAGCAGGGAGAAAATTGTATTCTTCACTGTTTTCTATCTAGAGAGTCTGAACTAGGGGAAGAATGGGCGTGCTTTTAGACATTTAATTAGCGTTTCTTTCCAGGATCATTGTTAAACGAGGAGACCAACTTATGGTTCGACGGGGAGCCATTTCTTTTTGCAAAGTGAGGGAGAATAGACCCAGTGGACAGAGGGCGCTGATTTGATGTCCGCAGTTAGCAAAGGTTCACGTTTGGCTCCAGGAAACAAGAGTCATTTTTTCTCTTTGTTGAAGCAAAAATACATGGAGCTTTGCAGACTTTTCCAAATCGACTAAGGGCACCTCCCTGATATGCAATGCATGGCAGGAATGTCACTCGGATCCCTAGACCTGGTCGAGGTCCGTGAAGCTGTTGACTTGGAATTGGAGGCTGGAGGCCAGGTCTCTGGGGCTGGTGCTCAGGGGATAAGGAAGCATCGGGGGGAATTGGTAGCAGGTGGGAGCCCCCAAATCGGGTCCCAGGGCACGGATGGTGCTCTTCTTCCAATGTGTGCATCTCCCCAAATTCAAATGGTGAAATCTTTTATAAAAAGAGACCCCCAGAGCCAGGTGCGGTGGGGCTCACCTGTAATCCCAGCTCCTGGGGAGGCTGAGCCAGGAGGATTGCCAACCAGACAATGATAACAAAGAGCCAGAGAGCCCCCTGCCCTTCCACCATGGAGGACCCAGGAGAAGGCACCCTCTGTGAGCACCAGCTGACCCACATCTACCCCATCTGGACCTCGGGCTGCAGCCGCAGAGCTGATAACTGTCGAGGTCTGGATTCTGTGAGCCCCAGGGCTGGGGTGTTTTGTTACAGCAGCTCAGGGAGACTAATACCGTGACCACCAGCCGTCTCACCGTGCAGTGATCCAGGCTGTGTACTGCATCATGGGACCCTAGGAAAATCCACACACGTGGGAAGGCTTGTGCATTGTCATTGCATTTGACCTTGGTTTGAGGTCCCCTGCAGAGTCCAATGGACGTCCACATGGAGCTGCATCACACCTGGTCCAAGAGTCAGAGATGCCGGAGGAGGAGGAGGAGGAGGATGCAGAAATTGAAACCTCAGGGCACGGAGCCCAGAGAGGGTGTGCAGCAGTGCCCCGACCTGTGCCTGGACCGTGGCTTCCCTTCTGCCCTCTTCAGCCCCCAGAAGTCCTTCCCCTGGGGTCCCCCCTCCAGAGGAGCCCAGAGGAAAGGGCGAGGACTCCTCACAGTTGGAATCCAGCACAGAGGAGCCGGCGGGTTCCAAAGCCACGCACCCTCCACCTCACTGTGTGGCTCCTTCCTGATTTTCCTGAGATCATTTTGCATTTGATGGTGGGATCTCAACCCTGGAGACGGGAGATTCAGAGCTAATCACACAGCTTCCTTGGTCTCAGATGACGCCGTTTCCACACACAGACTGTTTGCACTCACCGTAATACACACATTATCCCATATCACCATATATGATCATGTAATATCTATGATATAAAAATAAATCATATAGAAATATTGTGTATGAAATAATGCGTGATCTTTTATGAATCATATGTCAATAAAAATGCACATATCATTTAACTTAATTAATATTAGGTATTATTTCATGTATAGTAGATACATCACATTTATAATGATATATTTCAAAATATATTATTATAGATCAGAATATATATATGATTTATGATCTTTTGTTACAAAGGATTAATATACCTCATAATATGATAATATATGATATGCCATTATATATTTAAAAATTATTATATATTATTATATATTGTCTAAGATTCGAATTATATGATGTTCGATTTCATTAACAATAGCATGCATCACTGCACGTACATTGTAATATACCTTATAATATAATAATACACTTCATGATACAATAATATACTTTATAATAATATACTTTAAATATGATAATATACTTTATAATATAATAATATACTTTAAATAGAGTAATATGCTTTATGATATAATAATATACTTTAAATATAGTAATATGCTTTATGATATAATAATATACTTTAAATATAGTAATATGCTTTATGATATAATAATATACTTTAAATATAGTAATATGCTTTATGATATAATAATATACTTTAAATATAGTAATATGTTTTATGATATAATAATATACTTTAAATATAGTAATATGCTTTATGATATAATAATATACTTTAAATATAGTAATATGCTTTATGATATAATAATATACTTTAAATATATTAATATGCCTTATGATATAATAATATACTTTAAATATAATAATATGCTTTATGATATAATAATATACTTTATAATATAATGATTCTATTATAATGGTTTTATTATCACGATATCACATATATCATCATATTATATAGTATATACATCATTATATCATTATATCATAAAGTATATTATTATTAAATGATATCGTTGAATTAAATTATGTCATCATATATACGTACAATTATACGTAATAACATAATCATCTTATTACAGATGCATATTGGTGATGATTTATAATATTCTTATTACAAATGAATATTCCTGATAATTTATAATGTTCTATCACACTGTATACTTGTGATAATTTATGATATTCCTATTACCAATGTGTTTTTAAAATAATAAAATATGCGATGTCACATGATACACGTGTGCCTATGGAATACCCATGTATCTCACCATCCCATGGTGAGATCCCACTTTTCTGACCTCCGACTCCCGTCTGAGCCTCTACCCTCGTTCCAACTCCTGTCGTCCCTGAACTGGTGACAAGTCCCCGTCTGCAGGACCTCACGTGTGCAGACTGGCACCAGAAAGAGCTACGGAGACAGAACGTCACCCTCTCTCTGCAGAAGCCTTGGAGTCAGAAATGCTGTGGTCATCAACTTGCCCTCCGAGGTCTCCCCTGGACACCTCTGGGGGACGGTCCCTCTGCCCCGCCCTCTGGGACCTGCCCACCTGGTTCCAAAGACCAGATCCTAAGACACGCGCTTCCCCGGGTCTGAGAAGTGTCTGGTCCTGGGAACGGACCTGATTCTCCCATCAGGTCAGTGGACAGCGTCCTTGTCCCTCCCCTTCATGGACAGAGAAGCCTCCTTGGTGAGCCGGTGGCCGGGGGCTGGTCATCACTCTGGGTGTTGAGTGGCGAGCATCATTAAAGTCCTGAATTAAGGATAAGACTAATGACTTAATTTCGACCTTGTCAGCCTGACCCATTTGAGGAGACATGGATGTGGTGTCCAGCGGGGAAAGATTTCCGCATCACTTATTGATAGGACCGTCACCAGGGAAGGAGGGGGCTATCTGTCAGCGTGATTGTTCCTGAAATCCCAGATGGTGCTCTTCTGTGACTTCAGGGCACCATCTATGATTCCCTTTTAAATTTCCCTGTTTATTTTTCCTTCTTTTTTTTTTTTTTTTTAAGGGTGCAATGATGTGGTGCATTGTGCATTCGGTCAAGGATCTTGCAAGTACAATGACCTTGTGAGGCTGTACTCTGTTCCCTCTGCATTACAAAAAGCTTGGGTCCCTTGCTGTGTGCAACACAACGTTTCTCTTCCATAAAACATGCTTTAAAATGTTAACTTGTAGCCAGCCACAGTGGCAAATGCCTATAATCCCCGGGGCTCGGGAGGCCGAGGGAGGAGGCTGGCAAGTTGGAGGCCAGCCTCAGCAACTTAGCCAAGCCCTACGCAACTCAGGGAGACCCTGTCCTTATTTATTTATTTTTTAAAAATATTTATTTTTTAGTTGTAGTTGGACTCAACACCTTTATTTTACTTATTTTATTTTTATGTGGTGCTGAGGGTCGAACCCAGGACCTCACCTTTGCTAGGTGAGCCCTCTACGGCTGAGCCACAACCCCAGTCTGAGACCTTGTCTTTAAATAAAATATTTAAAAAAGGGCTGAGGATGTGGCTCAGTGGTTAAGCACGCCTGGGTTCAATCCCTGGTTAAAAAAGAAAAAAAAAAAAGTTAACTTGTGTCTATAAACGTATTTTTTCCTCATTAGATTTCTTCTCAATGTCTATTTCTAAATATTATGTCCATATAAATGGGCTTAAACTCATTTTAAAGACGAAAGCAAATCATTTTGGAGAAATGAAGACACATTATGGTAATTCACTGTGTACACCCATTGATAAAAGTCTCAGGATAAAATTCAGTTTTAACGCCTTTTCCCCAGCTTCATCTCGAAAGTAGGAGAGAGGACACCTTCGGAATTTTTCTAGAGTCTGATTTTTTTTTTTTCTTCAAAGCCGAACGTCATGATGTCTTTATCAACCCTCTGGTTGAATGGGGAAAAAAATGTTTTATGCTCGATTAGTGTTATTCCATTAGTCAAAAATTTTATTATGTTTGTGCATCTCTCACCATCATCAACAGAAAATTGATCAGAAGGCTTTGTACCACGCATGGATCGGAACAATTAAAAATAGGAATTAAGACGTTGCTAGGGAATTTTCAGAGTGATTTACTTACCGTCTGGTCTTAATTATAACTATGATAATAAACTGATGAGTGACTTCAGGAACATACTGAGAATATATTGAATATATTGAGAAACGTACTTTGGATACCGACCACTCATCTCTGTCTCTCTCTCTCTCTCTCTCTCTCTCTCTCTTTGGCTGGGTGGGTACCAAGGATTGAACCCAGAGCTCCACTACTGAGCCACATCCCCGGCTTTTTTTATACCCTTTATTTTGAGACACGGGCTCCTGAGTTGCTCAGGGCCTCACTAAGTTGTTGAGGCTGGCCTCCAACTTACCAGCCTCCTGCCTCAGCCTCCCGAGTCACTGGGAGTACAGTTGTGCACCACCTTGCCCGCTGATTTGTGGTACTTGGTGACAGTTTGTCACCAGATAGTACCACTGGTCCCTGTCTCTGAGATTCATTGAATATAAAAAAAAAAAAAAAAACATTTTTCATTGTAGATGGACACAAGACCTTTATTTTGTTTATTTTTATGTGGTGCCGAGGATCAAACCCAGGGCCTCGCACATGCTAGGCATGAGCTGTGCCACTGAGCTACAGCCCTGGCCCGTGAACATTTAATATCCTTACACACTGAGCCTCACCCCCAGTCCTTTTTACTATTATTTTTATAGGGTCTCGCTAAATTTTGTTGCTTACGTGTTTACGGCAGAGCGTCTTCAATCTCTATGACGCCATGAAGAAACTTAGCGGTATTATAAATAAGGCTCTCCCATGCCAAGTCCTTTGATATCAAAGTTATAGAATTTATTATTATTATTATTATTATTATTATTATTATTATTATTATTATTATTATTTGCTTGAAGTCCCAACAATAAAAATCTCTCATTGGAGTTAAAGCTGAACTGAGTGGATTGCATGGTTTTGCATGCATAAAATTTCAGTTTTGATTCTAAATCAAAGTCAAGGAGTCAACACGTTAGTGGACATGAAATTATTAGCATGCGGGAGCACAGCCTTGTTTCGGATGCAAAGCAAGACGTGAAGCTGGAAAATCAAATGATTTATTGTCACGCGCTCTCTGGGAAAGGAGTGGAACGGAGACACTTGTGAACATGATTGAGCAAAGTTGAAGTGACTTCCAAGAAAGAGCTATGGCGCCCTCCGCTCTCTCAGAAAACCTGCATCTGTGTGGATGGCAGGAGTAACGTTGGATGGAAAACACCAACGATATTTGCCTTCAATATAATAGAATTCTTCACTGGGTGAGGTGGCCCACGCCTGTCATCCTAGTGGTTTGGGAGGCTGAGGCAGGAGGATCGTGAGATCAAAGCCAGCCTCTGCAAGTTAGGGAGGCTCAAGCAAGTTAGCGAGAACCTGTCTCAAAAGAAGAAGGACTGAGGATGTGGCACCTGTGGGCTCTATCAACAGAAATCTTTGTTTAATAAAAATACAACCAAATGTTCGAAACTCTCAACTCTTAGCTGTTGTTTAGCACAGGAGGCCAATTAGCAGTAAGAGGCCATCTTTGCAAGGGGCTGGCTATCGATGTGCCAATCAGCTTCTTCAAGAGAGTTTTTAGCTTTGGGCAAAAGCCATATGGCAGATACAAATGGCAGAGAAATCATTGATATGTATTTGGGGCTTTGCAAAGGGCGGTTTATTTGAAAGATCCTTGTAATTATTTGGGGGATTTCTCAGGGATTTATTTTTCTACATCTCTTCTAAACAGAGAAGAGAGAATGGCTTCTTTCATGAGATCTACCTCTGCCAAATAACTCCTGTATAACACATGCATGATTCTCTGAGATGAAATGCATTAAAGTTCACTATTTTTAAATGATTTGAATAATTTGCAAAGTCTGTTGCATGAATTGACCGTGCACAACTATAATATAGAACTGGGGGTTTGATACCTCTTTGTGGGGAGCATGGAATTGCCATGTGGTTTGAAATAAGATCGAATCTCCCATCCATCAATTCTAATTGAAGGGGAGAAGCTGTTTTTCCTCTAAATACCAACATTTTCCAACTCTCTGGCAGATGAAGGTGAAAGAGATCCTCTCATTCTGTCAGTTTTCTCAGACTGGAATAGTACGCAAATATGTACCAAGACAAGTCCCACGTAGGAGAAGCTCTTGCACACAATCAGCAGCAAATGGGTGGTGCTTGCACTTTTTAATACACAGAGAACCCACTTTTGTACATTTGCAATGTCCGGTAGGTCTCTCAGATCCAAAAGGAGTTCATTCCGAGACCCAAGATGGATGGATGACCGGATCTTTGGGATACTGCCAAAAATCCCACCCAGCTTCAAGGCAGGATGAACCATGGACTCCCTTATTGGTTGCCCCCATTTTCATTTCTAGCAAAGCCAGAGGACCGGCCACTGAGCTGTAAGGCAGAGAGACCGTGGACCTTGGTCAGCAGCCTGCCGAGGGTCAAGGGTTCCAACCCGACGCTGCTTATTCTGTGAACCATCGGTTCCAGGGAAGAAAGGCAGACATCAATGCAGCTTTCTCCCTTCACCAGCGACAAAAGGAACGTCACCTCCATGTGACCTCCTGGTAGCAAGAGAAAATTCTAAACATTTCCTTTGGCACTTAGCTTTATTTTAAAAAAGCATCCACCGCCTGTGTCCTCTGAGATCTCCCAACACTGTACTTGCATCGCGGATCTGTCCTTTGTATTTTTTCTTCACGGCCTCGGCCGATAATCTAGACACATTCTTTGAAAATTGTAAACTCAGGGACCTTCCTGATCCTTTGACTTGTTTTGATTGGAGGTGAAAACTTTATTTTGGAGAACATCTGCTCTGCTTGAGTGATTTTTTTTTTTTTACCATGGAGCATTGCAAGCCATGGGAGAGATGGATGGTGGGTAAACAGGATAAATGAATGGATGAATAAGTGGATGGACCAAGAGATGACGGATCAATCAATGGATCAGTTATTCATTAGACAGAATTGATGGATGGGAGATAGATAAATGCATGGATAGATATAGAGGTCGATAAATAAGTCATATAAATAGATGGACAGATGGAAGATAGAAGATAGAGAAAGAGATAGATAGATGGATAGAAGAGGTGATTGGAAGATGATGGATAGATAAATAGATAATATAAATAGATGGAGAATAGAGATAGAGATAAATAGATAGGATGGATTCATGGGAGGGACAGATGGATGGATGGATGGATGGATGGATGGATGGATGGAAGGATGGATGGATGGATGGATAGACAGGCAGATGGATGGATGCATAGATGGATGGATCGATGTGTGGATGGATGGACACACAGACGGATGGATGGATGGATGGATGGATGGATGGATGGATGGACAGATGGATGGATGGATAGACAGACAGATGGATGGATGGATAGATGGATGGATCTGTGGATTGATGGACAGACAGATGGATGGATGGATGGGTGGATGGATGGACAGATGGATGGATGGATGGATGGATGGATGGATGGATGGATGGACGGATGGATGGATGGATGGATAGACAGATGGATGGATGGATGGATGGATGGATGGATGGACAGACAGATGGATGCATGCATGGATGGATAGATAGATTGATTGGATAGCTAGATGATAGTATAAATGGATGAATGGATGGTTGGCAGGTAGTATAAATGGATCGACAGGTTGACAGATTTTAGATAACTCAGATGATGGATGGAGAGACAGCATAAATGAATGGTTGAGAGACGGATATCGCCCACCTAATAAATGCTGAAGAATATTATATTTTAAGAATTTTGTTTGACAGTTTTAGGACTTGGGTTCTCCATTGCTGAAGACCATCCACCCCCGTCCCTACCCCGACTCCAACTTCCCTGGGTGTCTCACTCTCGGTAATTTGCTTTGTACTTTTCTTACCTAAAATAGAGTCCATTTCTCACAAAACCCAACAGAACAAAACCGCTTACCTACACATTATCTCTCGGCAAGTTTCCTAAGCAATAAAGTCCACGAGCACTAAAAGGCAATCATTTTCTAAAATATTTTTATTGGTACCTAATAATTACCCAGAAGAATGGTATTTTCGTACATACACCTGGAAAAAGAGCTGATCCCAGGAGGTGGACATCTTGCTGCTGCAAGTTTATGGGTGGGAAGACCAAGGTCAGGGTAGGATGGATGCAAGGTCATTGGAGAAGGGCTATGTACCCCAAAGTACAGCTGCTCCCATTAGGGATCCAGCACTTCTGATGGGTACTTTACCAAGATGGCGCGATGGAATTGTGTCAATGGTTTATTGGAAAAGGAGAGTAGAAAAAGTTGATTGAACTAGTTTACCAAGAAGAAGACAGTGAAATGTAGCATGAAGATTTATTGGCACAGGATATAGATAGGTAGGAAAATATTTTACGGGTGATAGAATTAACACATGGATGGATGGAAGAATAGACGGATGGATGGATGGATGATGAATGGATGGATAGATAGACAGACGGATGGATGGATGGATGGATAAGAGGGTGGATAGATGGATGGATGGATGGATAAGAGTACAAATGGATGGAGTATGAATAGATGAATGGATGGAGAAGAAGATGGATGGATGGATAAGATTATGAATGGATGGATGGATGGATGGATGGATGGATAAGAGTATGAATGGATGGATGGATAAGAGGATGAGTGGATAAGAAGATGGATGGATACATAGGAGAATGGATGTATGGATAAGAGAATGGATGGATGGATGGATGGATAAGAGGATGAATGAATGGATGAATGGATGAATAAACGGATGAATAAGAGTATGGATGGATGGATGGATGATATATGGGTGGATAAGAGGATGGACAGTTGGGTGGATTGTTGAATGTGTGGTTGGATGGATGGACAGTTGGATACATGGATAGGTTGATGCTCTGGGAAATGCAGCCTTCCCTTAAGTAAAAGGAGGTACCTGAATATCAAAACCCTCCAAGTGGATTGGGTGTACTTGCCCCTGCCTCCGGCCCCTTTGGAGCGTCACAGACGTATGGCATTGTAGACATTCCCCCAAGTCGCGGAGTGATGTATCTCACCGCGTTTAATTCTGGAAATGCCAAGTTTATTTGTTTCCAAATGTTACTTTTTCAGTGACCCCGTTGGAAAATAAATCTGAAAACACAAACAAGCCTATATTTATCACAATCCTCATCTTTCTAAGTGAATTGATAAACGAGGTCTAGCTTAGGTGGACACCTGAGAGATGTTTCTAAAAAGAAGATGCTGGATATTTGTGTACAGTACATGGCGTTGGCATTCAGAGGCATTTTGAAGATTCAAGGTCGTTCTCTTTTTTGAACAATCAATGCAATCCATTTCAGGAATCGTTGCAGCTCGATTCAGTGAATACTGTTTTTTTTAATATTGAAAGATCACGATTTCAGACTCTTCCGGAATGATTTGGAGGAATAAAAGAAAATGCAAAAAAAAAAAAACCTCACACAGCTGTTGGAATTTGGAGCTAAGAGTATGGATGGCATTTTTGGCCGTCATATCCCAACCAGAAGATATTCCTATGTCCACATTGTGGAGGAAGTGGTTTCTTAGGACAGGACGGGGCAGTGAGCAATCCGATAAATGAGATATAGAGAGAGAGAGAGAAAGAAAAATAGCTATTAAGAGAGAGCTCTGCTCACCAGGGACAGGAGAGAGACCCCAAAGGCACAGCCCAGGGACCCCCTCCTCCAGCCACCCCCCACCTGCTGCAGTCACCACCCAGTGAGTCCATCCAAGTGGATTAATCCACTGATTGTGTTAAGGCTCTCATAACCCAATTATTTCACCTCTAATAAACGTCCCTGATCTATCTCACACCTGAGCTTTTGGGGGGACACCTCATGGCTAAACCATAGCGGTCAGAATTGAAGACGTGGCGGTCTAGGAACCTGGGTGTGCCATGCCGTTCCAGGTACATTGATGAGGTTTTGTTCAAACTGAGCTGGACTTCCGTTTGGTGCTGGGTCTGAGTACACACCATATTCTGCTATTTTATAAACCAAGAAGGTGGACAGAGAACTTTCCCTTCGATCAGTCCTATGAGGCACTGGGTTCGAATCTTGGCACCACATCAATCAATCGATCAATCAATTAATCGGTTTTGCTCCCAAAGGAGAGCCAAGAAAGTAATGCAGGGTCTGACTTTTATTCGAAGCCCATATTAAGTTCCTAAATCTCTCTGGTCTCCTGGTTGCCAATGTCCACAAGGTTGAGCATTTTATTTCTGTCCAGCCACCTGGGCTCAGCGTCATGGAGAGGCTGGAATGTCACTATTTTGAAGCAGGTCGAGGTGCATCGGAGCTCGTGGGAAGGGTCTGGAGGGGGAGGAACGGCCGATCGTCAACACGGTTTTCGACGGGTGAGTTGGCAACCGCTGTGGGGTGTGAGGCGCACAAGATGGGGTCACCAAGGACTTGCTGAGTAGCCCCATGGGACATGGCCCTGGAGAGTGGGGAGACTCATGCGTTGGCTTTCATTGGAGCCAAAAATCATGTTCATTTTGGAGGCAAAGGACCGTCAGTAAACCTAAGGCAGGTGTCTGTATACCAAGTGTATACAGAAGGAAAATCATATGTGTCCAAAGTTTAAAGACACTTGGGGTTTCTTTCCTAAGTCAGGGACCGCACCATGTCATCAAGAATAGGACCTAAACTTTAAAATGCAAATATTAAGATGAAGGCCTTGGGTTTCTTTTTCTTTTTTTTTTTTTAAATATTTATTTATCTGTTCTAATCTGTTATCCAGGACAGCAGAATGCATTTCGATTCATGGTAAACAAGTGGCGCTCAATTTGTCATGTCTCTGGTTGTACACAAAGAGTCACACCCTCTGTGTCCTCATACATGTACATAGGGTGATGATGTCCACGTCATTCCACCATTTCCCTTCCCAACCCATCCCTTTGTCTTAACCAAAGTTCCTCCATTCCTCCCATGCTTCCTCTGCCCCCCCATAATCAATCAACATTCCCTTATTAGACAGAACATTCAGCCTTTGATTTGGGGGGGAATTGGCTGATTTCACTTAGCAAGATATTCTTCAATTCCCTCCATTTACCTGCAAATGCCATCATTCCATTCTTCTTCATGGCTGAGTAATATTCCATTATATATATATATATATCTACCACATTTTCTTTATCCATTCATCTGTTGAAGGACACCTAGGTCGATTCCACAGTTTAGCTATTGTGAATTGAGCTGCTGTCAACATGGATGTGGCTGTGTCCCTGTAGTTTGCTGATTTTAAGTCCTTTGGGTATAGACCAAGGAGTGGGATACCTGGGTCAAATGGAGGTTCGATTCCAATTTTTCTTGGGTATCTCTGTGCTGTTCTCCATGTTGGCTGCACCAATTTGCAGTCCCCCAGCAACACAAGAGTCTGTAAAAACGAAGGCTTTGTTTGGCTGCAGTTTTCCTTCAACCCCAGCTACTTAAACTCCTAGAACAACGGCTTCAAATTAAAAAGCAAAAAGTACCCACCTATGTCACTACTACGTATGAGATGCCCCTTGTTCTCAGTCCAGAGAATCAAGTGTTGAATGTTTTCCTCTGAAATGCAAAAAAAAAAAAATTCACCTAAATAGGGAAAGGGGGTGGGAGGAAAGGAAAAAGAAGAGACTGGATTGAAATCTGACCCGATTTTGCCGAGGGCCTATAGGATGATTGCCCTGTGAGTCTCGTTGCCAAGTGTGTGCACTGCACAAAACTCTTCTTAAAAAAAAAAAAAATCTGTAAATCAATAGCATCAGGCTCAGTGGAGTGAATGGTCGGAAACCCAGGGAGGGAGGGAGGAGGAGACAGAAAGGGTTGAACCGGAGCCAATTACAACCCGTGCTTGGATAATTGGGTCCAATTGAACCTGAGTGTTTTACATATAACAAAACGAGCTGATTAAAAAATGCAAAAAGTAGTAGAAATCAGTGATCAAGGACGGTGACGGTAGCTGCGTCTACACGGTGCCGACGAGGAATCAGGTACAAATGTCACCAGGTTCTCTCTGCACAGCTCTCAGGGAGGAGGACCAGCCGCTGTGTGCAATAATAGAACGTCGTTTTGACGAGGTGATCTAAACAGGCGCCGAGTGTTTACCCTGCACGTTACATCAGCACCCTGTGGCCTTTGCAAATGTCCCCGACCATGAGGGCTGGGGACATGGGGGGTGTGAGTCCCTTATCCCGGGGGCTGCAGCCCACTGAACCGCGTTGAATTCTTCTGAAATCGCTAACGACCCTTGGTGAGTTTCCAGATAAATAAACTCCCGGGTTCCCCTCTAACGACTTGGCAGCTACACCCTGGAGATGGAGCGTCTATTAAGTCTGTGCAGAATGAAAAGGTAAAAGAAAAGAAAAGAGGAAAAAAGAAAATAAAGACCCCTTTGGTTTGGTTTCAACGCACCGTGGACTTGGATTCTCGGTTCAGGGTTAGAAAACGGTGGAGAGGTTCTGTGCCCAAGTCACCGTCCTGCGGGGACATCTCGGGGGCCGTGTGGGAAGTGACGGGCAGGATTCCTGTCCTCTGTGGCTGGGTTGGGTTGGGCTGGTTTGACCAAAAAAAAATTAAAAAAAAAATCCCACACTAAGGAAACAGCACCGAGTGGCCTTGCAAATACTTTTATAATGAGACGGTCACGGGATAGACCTTTGGGTGAACTGGAACTCTGCACCTCTTGCAGCGTGAAGGACCTTTCTCAGTTTGTAGCATTAATTGCATATTATTATTATTATTATTAATTATTATTATTACTATTTTCAGCTTTGAGGTTTGCAATCACCAGTTTATGTAACGGCACCTGCATGTGGCGCATAATTCTCTTTAAAAATGCTACTTAGTATCCTCCCAGGACAATGTATCAAATTTGTCTACTTAAGTATTTTTTTTTTTTTTGCAGAAATTTGTAGCAGGTTGTTTTTTTTTTTTTTTTTAGTAGCAAAATGAAACACCAAGGACCCAAGTCTTCTCCATGCATACCCTGTCCCCACCCATGCACCGTGTCCCCCACTATGGACATCCTGCCCCAGACGTGGACCTTGGTTACAATCAGCGGAACTCCTGGCCCCGGGGATCGTCCCCCACCAAGTCCAGGGTCGGCATGATGACTCTCAACAGCTCACCTTGGGGGTCATCAGCCTCGTGCATTCGATGGGTTTGGACACATGGACGTCAGTGACCACGACGCCATCGTACACCGTTGGGTCCCCCTTTGCCTTGGACACCGTTGCGATCCTTTTTTTGCAAAACAAATGACACTTTACGCTAAATGCCACTTGACTGGATTCGTCTGTGCTGCACCCACGCATCCTGACCTCTCCCCTTCGGAGCCCCCCGCACACACTGTGACTCAGAGCTGTCCCTCACCCGGGCTGGCGTTTGGCTCGGGTGGCATTTGGGGCTTTGGCGGTGCTAATGGGTGGGCGGTGCCGACTGCAGACTCCCCAACTCGCTGCTGGTTGCACGGTTTCATGGAGAACCTGCGGAAATGGGGAGGACGTACCTGTGTCTCCTGCAAGTTCATACCCGGGAGCCCTCACCCCGCACCGCAGAGCGGACCCCTATTTGGAGACAAGACCTCTAAAGAGGAGGTTCAAGTAGAGTGAGGTTCCCAGGGCAACCTGACCCCAGGACCTTGGGACGTGCCTGTGTGTGGAGACGGGTCTTTGCAGAGGGGATGGAGGCGCAGTGAGGTCCCCAGGGTGGCCCTGACCCAGCAGATCTGGGGTCCTTGTAAGAAGAGGAGACAGACGCCCACAGAGGGACGCCCCTGGGTGGACACAGGGAGAAGACGGCGTCTGCAAGCCCTGGAGGAGGCAGCCCCAGGGGTACTTAACCACTGAGCCACACAACCACCCCTTTTACTTTCTTATTTTGAGACCGAGTCTTGCTAAGTTGCTTAGGACCTCACCCATTGCTGAGGCTGACCTCCAACTTGTGGTCCTCCTGCCTCGGCCTCCCAAGCGCCTGGGTTTGCAGGCATGCGCTGTGGTGGCACCCAGCGGGGATGTTGATTGAGTTATTTAACATGTGCTAATTGCCTCTTAAATCTTGGTTTCCTGCTTCACCTTCTGAAGTGGTGAGTTCGCTATTTTTGCAGGATTCCTGTGCTAAGATCCTCTTGCAGGGGTTTTTCCCATAACGGCACTCATCACGGATTAAAAAATTCAGAAAAAAAAAATTCAGATCGTTGCTTTGATGTTTAATAATAGCGGCAACGCATTGAATCCGCTATGGGAAAGGAAGTCAGTGATTTTAGTGGCTGTTGGGCAGCTGTCGAACCCGCTCCCCGATGGCCGGCCACAAGGCTAATGCAATCGTTCTAGTGCACGACCCGTCCACCTGTGTTTCCCCGTCATAAAGGAGACCTGGCCAGTGCCCTGCGGTGGACACCTATTTGCATCACCCTGAAGTACAAGGGTCATGGGAAACTGCACAATGACCAGACACCGTGTAGCTGTGACTCATCTGCATCCAGTAGTCGCTATGAAGTGGCGGGCGTCTGGGATTGGAAGCCGAGTTCGAATCCTGTCTGATGCATTCCGTACGGGATTCAGCGCGACGACTGTCCATCTGTCATGGACTCTCCAGGTGACAGTCTCAGTCAGCCAGGGTCCCAAAGACCTCCGAATGCATGCATTCAGAGTCACCGTCCACGGGCTGACATCTACGGAAATACGGAGGCCCAATAAGGAGGCCGAAGCCTTTACCCAGCAATGGACCAGATAAGCTAAAAAAAAAAAATTAAAAAAAAAATAAATAAAAGGACTTTGTGGATCCCTATAGCCGTGATTCATTGCGAGGACGCATAAATCTGTGCTTTTCCAAGTTTCAACTCTATGTTCTCTGCTGGATTTACCAAACCTGCTAATAAATCCACTTCACCTTCTCATTTAGAGACCATTATTCTCCGCGTCGGCTCCGGCTAAGTGTCAGGATTTATCATCGGGGGCTGTGTGTGTGTGGGGGGGGGGAAATACTTGTGCAAAGCCCGGGCATGGCACCCATAAATCTTGTGGAAGGAAAACAAGCCTCTTATTTACAAATCGTCACCTGTCCCTGACGTACACGGGGGAGATTTAGCGACCGTGACCCCCAGTGTGTGCGACGGTGACCGGCTTCATCCATCACTCCCTCATCGGAGCCTCCCTCCGCACGTTGAAATTTCCCAGTGTTACTTAAGGGGGAAAAAAAGAAATCACGACCTAAAGAGGAAGATGGTTTCCAACAGATGTGCAAAGGGATTTCCGCTGGAGGGAGTTCACGGGCAGAGCAGAGGCAGCCTCCTCCTCGGAGTCCAGCCAATTCCTTGATTTTATTTATTTTATTTCATTATTTTTTATGGGGTATGTGCACAGGGGCTGCTGGAAATGGGGCTGTCCAGCGGCAGCTCAGATTTGCTCCCGGAGATTTGGCTTTGGTGCAGAATGAGTCCCCTTTGCTAGACACTGAGTCCCAGCCTCCCCACCCACAGAGCTCCCAGACCAAAGAATTCCAATATGGAAGCCAGCGGTTTTTTTTGCATTGAAGAATCTCTTGCCCCCAACGGCTGAAGAAAGGCCACCTGAGAGTCCCCTTTATTTCTAACAAGACGTCCCGAGCCTGCTCCCGTTGATGTCACCTGCATGAAAAGGTAGGCACCGTCCCCCTTAAAATATCACTCCGGGAGGCTGAGGCAGGAGGATGGCAAGTTTGAGGCCAGCCTCGGCAACTTACCGACTTGCCCTGAGCAACGTGGATTCTAAGTGGATATATATTGACTCATGATTATTTTTTCATATTGAGGATTCTCGGCCACCACCGTCTCAGCGTCTGCAGGCACCGAGGACGCCTTCTGTTTGCTCCAAGACAGAAGTCACAGGGGACTCTGAGGTGCGCAAAGACGTCAAGTCGATGCAGTGTATTGACATTTCTGTTTGGGGCTTGAGTGACGACGCTAAGTGCAGCCTTGGAAATGGGACCTCCTCTGGGTATCCGTGAGCGTCTTGAGATGAAGAGGAGCCTGAAACCAGACACCCCAACGTCCCTCGCCCATCAGGACTTGGAACCGTCCCCAAGAAACGCTTTAAGAGCCACGGGATGGTCCCAAAGGAGCTCAGAGCGCTCTGGGGACGGAGCAGAACGTTTTCCATTAGTTGTGCGTCAGGACGGAGGTCGCTGTGGATGATGCTCATCTTAATGGGGCTTAAAATATTCAACATGTGGGGATTGCTGCACGCTGGGGCCCTGCAGATGGATCCGGGGCCGTTAGCGCCTCTCTTTGGTGGTTAATTTAGATGCAATGGAAATTTTCCGCGTGCCTTGCTACTGGGAGATGCAGGGTCTCTCCACGGAGCGCCCTCCAGCTCCCTCTGATGGTGAAACGCACAGATTCTAGGGGACTCTAAGAGGTGACGCCCCACGTAGCAGGAACTTAGGACTCGGGGACACCCCCTTTGAAGGAACTTTTGGCCCCACCTGACCCTGACACAGGGTCTTTCCAAATTGCTCAGGGCAACTTGGTAAGCTGCCGAGGCTGGCCTCAAACTTGCGGTCCTCCGGCCTCAGCCTCCCCGAGTGACATTTCCTCCTTTTAAGTGCCATTTAGTCATTTTGGGTCCTGTTTCCTAACTAGGCGTTTTAACTGACTCATTCATTGGATGCACAGACGAGTGTGTTCACAAACACAGACACGGAAGTACCCGAGTGTGTGCATGGCTGTCTGTGTGGACGCAGATACTCCTACACGCTCCCCCCCCCCACCCACCCCGTGCAGCTGCGAATATACGTTCATTCCTGGATTCTTGATATCAATCATGACCATTTGGGTTAAAATAAGTCGCAAATTGTCCCCGTACAGACTTGACATCCCGTGGGCGGTATTCCTTTCTTCTTGGAAATAACAATCTTTTTTTTTTTTTTTTTTTTGCTCTCAACGTGTGCGTTGTTTTTAAAACAATTCATTCTCTTTTGTGCCTCCATGACAATTCTTCTCCATCCCAGGGGAACCGGCGGTCCAACCGGTGCTGAGTTCCACGTTTCGGAAAGCTTTGTTTATTCACATTTGGGCTCTTAATCTGTCTAGGTTTTAATGGAGGTTTTTTTTTATTATTAGGCATAAGATATGTCTCTGGTTTTTACTCCTTGCAGAGAAGCATTTTACAAATTCTTTTCTGTATCTGGCTATTATTTCCCGACTAATTTATCACAATACCAGAGCAAATGTGCTTCGTGAACATGAGGAATAATTTTCATCTTGTCTTTGCTTTATTCCTTCTTCTTTTAATTATTTTGCCTCCATGACACCTTTAATCTCGGTAGTTTCAAAATATAATAATCTTTTTTTTTTTTTTTGGTACCAGGGATTGAACTCAGGGGCCCTCGACCCCTGAGCCCCGTCCCCAGCCCTATTTGGCATTTTATTTAGAGACAGGGTCTCCCTGAGTTGCTCAGGGCCTCCCTTTGGTTGAGGCTGGCTTTGAACTCGCCATCCTCCTGCCTCAGCCTCCCGAGCCATTCGGATGATAGGCGTGCCGTGCCCCCCCATCCAAATTTTGCTTCTTGTCCTTAAAGGACCGAAAATAAAAAGATAAAAACGTAAGACATTCACTCTCTGGCTCCTTTACAAAGACGTTAAGCAGAACCCTCCTTTGGCATCTTGGCTTTATGAATATCTATATCTAAATTAAAAATGGATCCCCCAGGACTTCCCAAAGATCCCCGAAGGCGAGGTAAATAATAAAATTCAGTTTGAGCCTCGGATTCGTGGGGTCAAGGCTGCTGAATGATCTTCAGAGTCATCTCCCAGTGTCTGCGGGTGTCGTCTGGGGTACGCCGAAGGCGTCTTGGAACGGGAAGCGTCTGGCTTGTGTTTGTCTCGGCTGAGAAGCCTCGTGTTTGCTGATGACTAGTAAAATGTCGTATTCATGCAAGAACTTTGCATGTTCTGGAAGGAACTCTTGGAAGCCATTCGGCCATGCTGCCTCGTGCAGAGAAACCCGGCTATGCTCCTAGGTCTAGATACCTACTGAATACCCCACCCTTTTATTTCAGGCTGAGACGGGAACGGGACCTTCCCTAGACGCTCAGGGGACCGCGCTGCGGTGCAGAACTGCATGCTCCATCCAGGGGTTTGCACGGAAATCGGCTTCACGCGGCTCGAGGGACCGGCCTCACCGACCTTCCCGCGGGTCCCTCTTCCAGCGTGTGCTCTCTCGTCCACGCTTTGACCTTCAGGGAGTGCCTGCCAAGGTCAAGGGGTTTCAAGAAGCAGCACGTTTGTGGGTGAAGAGCTCCCGAGGAGCTGCCCGGCAGCAGGTGCAGGTGGGTGAGCCTGAGACTTGCTGTCCCTCGCTTTTCTGGGTCTGGTCCTTTTGCTGAGTGGACGGAAGAGGATGCTGATTGTCACCATGGCGACCGCTGAGGCAGGGGTTACCGTGGAGCCGGCTCCGGGGTACCCAGGGGGGAGCCTGCAGGATGCTGATGCTCTGGGAGGAGAATCCGGGGGGGGGGGGGTGGGGAGCACAGCAGAAATCGTGCCACAGCCGGACCTGGGTCAGAGGGAGCAGAGGGGACGCTCCTTTGGTCCCCAGGTGTGTGCATTTCTATCGTCTCAGCTGCAGAGACGAGCTCAAAAAATAAGCCATAAAGACCATAAAAGCATCACCACGAAAACTCTGGTCAATGTCCCTGACTCCCTCCAGGGCTCCAGGGGGCTCCCAGCTCCACGTCTCTGCCCACCTGCCACGGGCACCTCCGACGGCTGTTGCTCCACGGCCATTGCCCACCAAGAGGCCACCACGTCCCCTCACCTGCCTGCAGCATCCGAGTCCCTCGACCTAGGGAACCTGCAGAGAGTCTCGCCTCCCAGAAACGATCTCATCCTCCAAGACATAGCTCCTTCATCAAAGGAGGAGATCTCGCTTGTCCACCAAGGAGCTGATGAAAGACCCAAGAATCGTCCTCTCCTCAGAATCCCCGTCCTGCCTCAAACCCCGATGTCTTCTCCGTCCTTTTCGATTTCATGGCTCGGAGGCTCCTGCTTCATGCACATTCTAGAAACCACCACCTGTGACCATTTTTTTTTCTCTTTCCTTAATGAGAGTTCTCACTATTTTTTTTTTTTTTTTTTTTACTTAAAAAGAGACACTTCACGGCTTCCCTTTGCTGCATCCAAATTGCGTGCAGCGTGGCTGTTGTGTTTGCGGCTGTTGTCGGGCAAAATAAGGGTGGGCAGAATGCAAGTCCTTCCACGGGGCGGTAAGCAAGCTGCCTGCCGAGGGGTGAATGGAAGGGTAGCATATACGGTGTGGATACGCTGCACAGATGGGGAAACCGCTTCCCCAGGGGGCGCAGCAAGATGGGCTGAGATTTAGCCTTCTTTGTTCTAGAATGTTCCCTCCACCTTCCTTTTTTTTTTTTTTTAATTTAAATTTGTTCTAATTAGTTATGCAGAACAGTGAACTGCATTTCTGTGGTAACTGCTGCTTTCTGTTCTGTAACGGCCGTCATCTTGGAAGACTTACACATAGACGTTGTTGCACGTGTCTACATCCAAGATGATGTCTTGACCACGCCTAAGGCCCTCGACCCCTGAGCCCCCTCCCCAGCCCTATTTTGCATTTTATTTAGAGACAGGGTCTCCCTGAGTTGCTCAGGGCCTCGCTTTGGCTGAGGCTGGCTTTGACCTCGCGATCCTCCTGCCTCAGCCTCCACAGCATCTGGTACGCCAGGCACGCGCCACCGTACCCAGCTTTCTTTCAATTTTTTTTTTTTTAAAATTACTTCTGCTCAAGTATATCACACACGTAGCACTTTTTCCTAGAGATTCCCTTTGCATTGTCTCATCCAAAGAAATATCTAATTATAGCAGACATGATGCCTGGCAGAAACATTTAAAAATATATTTGGGGAACTTCCCATTTTCCAAGACATGGCTGTAATTAAAAAACAAACAAACAAACAAAAAAAAACAAACTTCAGTTGTAGACTTTCTGTTCTTTGGAAGCTGGATGAAAGTCTGAAAACGATTCTCTCCAACACCAAAGGAGCATTAACCGGTCACTTTACATTTAAGAGAGGAGCCCCCCCCCCCCCAGAGGTTATCGATTGATCTGCCAACTGCTCTTGTTATGGATCCTGCACGTGTGCATTGATTCTTGCAGCTGCCTTGATCAAATACGGGGAAAAAAAAAATAAGAAAGAAAAGAAAAGCAAAATCTGGAAATCAGAGACCTCATCTCCTAGGCTACTGTTGCACCCTGCAAAATGTGGAAAAGCCCCCTGCTTCCCCGGGGATTCGAAGCCCTCCTGCTCCTGGGCTGCAGGGGGTGGACCTGAGGCTGCTTGAGACAGCTCCTCTCCTCCACGGCTCCCCCGAGGACTCTCTAAGGGAAATACCTCCCCTTCCCTGTGCGGTTTCCCACAGGCAACCTCAGACGGTGCCTAATAGTTGCACGGGCACAGATGGTGCCTAATAGTTGCACGGGCACAGGCGGTGCCTAATAGTTGCACGGGCACAGGCGGTGCTTAATAGTTGCACGGGCACAGACGGTGCCTAATAGTTGCACGGTGCCTGCCTGTTGGCGGGTGCCTGGCAACCCGTGGGGCAAACACTCCTCATTGCAAAGCATCCCCTCGCCCCCCCCCCCCCCGCCCCTGTCCCCCGCCCCTGTCCCCCTGGCTGCAGAGAGCAGGTTTGGCCAAGTGACTTGCTGCTGCCGCCTCGCTCTGCAGGGCCCCTGAATGTATCCGTTAGCAGCTTTCCCAACCTCCCCATTAAGCAGGAGGATCCTCTCCCTGGAGGTCCTTCCCTCCTGGCTTTTCCGGGCAAAGGAATGCCTCCCCCCCCACCACCCGGACTCCTTTGAAGGACACTTCAATGAGCTCATTCAAGGGACACTTTCCCACAGCCCAGGAACGCCACCCGCGGGCGGGAGGGCTGGGATTTTTTTTTTTTTTTTTTTTTCTGAAGCTTCTGTGCAAGAGCAGGCCCCTGGGCTGTGCCTGGCTCCTGGTGACATTCCTGAGCCGTGTGTCATGCACTTGGAAAAAGCGTCCCCAGAGATCTCATGGGGATGGCATCCCCCCCCCCCCCGAAACACACACGGGGTCCCGGAACCCAGTCCCGAGACAGCCAGGCTGTGTCAAAATCAAAGCAGACAAAAAATGAAAAACTTACAACAGCAACAAGAAAACGATCCTTTCAGGGGATGCACCCGTGTTCTGATGATTTCCCCCAAATGATTTGATTTTTGGAAGGAAAGTTGGTAGCCGTTGCTTGACACCCTGCTTTCTTCTGCAATCTTATTTTCCAAAATATTCATTGCAACTGTTTTTCTCTTCTCATGAAGACCACCCACAAGGAAAATTAATAATGCACAGGATTTTTGGAAAAAAGAAAATATCATCTCTGGTTTCATAAATTACTGGAGGATTCACTATTTAAAAGTTAGGAAAAAAAAAAAAACCCATGTTGGGGGAAAAAAGAGCTTATTTATTTTTTTATGTTTTTTTCCAGCAAATGCAAGCTACCGGGCAGAAGATAGAGGCCCCCTGGGGGATTTGCACGATTGGCATTGAAAATATAATCAGCTAAAAAAAAAATCTCAGGGTTCCTGGTCTGTCTTTCCTCTGCTCAGACGATGTTCATCCGGGTATATTACTGCAGTGTATTCGACCACTTGATGTGGCTGTAACAAAATGCCAGAGGCCAGGTGATTGATAAAGAAAAGAGGTTTGGTTCTTAAAAAAAAAAATGGCATATTACACTATCACTGTGGGATTGGAATCACCCAAACTTGATTATAAATCGTGAGGCCGACCAGAACAAATTCTAACTAACAAAGTTCCTGAAAAGCATATCTCCCTGAGATGCTATCCACCCATCACCATATTTAGAATAAAAGCTCTATTGAGTATAAATCCTTAACAATCAATGGAAATAATCATATATAGGGGGGGAAAGGGCATAAATAAAGACTTATATCGACATTACCCCTCCAAATTCTTCCCATACTTTTGTAGAGTCAATCAATTATCGATATTTTATAGGAGTGACCTAGTAAATGACCAATTGGCATTGCTTGAAAATCTTACTGTCAGATATGAAGAGTAGATTATATTCAGAAATATAACCGTCCGTTATCTTAAAAAATTCACAAAGTGATGGGAAACATTTCAGTCATCGGATTTGCCAGCAATAACTAGATTAGCTATTATTATCTGATATTTGTATATTGTTAAAGACAACACCCCAGCCCATTAATTTCCCCAGATATTTATTTATTTTTCTAGAAATCAAGAACAGTTCTTAAAAAAATGAGAAACGTCTCCTATCCTTGGGTATAAAAAAGAGGGAAAAATTGAAAAAAATCAAATCCCAATTCTATCACCAACAGAAAAAATGAACGGATTAGAATTAAAAGCATGAGACCGAGAAGCTAAGAAGAAAGGTCGAATCCCCAGAGAGAAAAAAATAAAATAAGCAAATCTTGAGAACTTGGGAGCTACACGAAAATAGGAGCGTCGTACGATTCTCTCACAAAATATATTTCCGTTCTTTGAAGAGAAAATAAAACATCATTATCGTTGCCCAATATCAGTCGATTCATTAAGAATCCGGGGACCAAATAAATTAACAACGGTTTAGAAAACTGATGGTTGGTCCTGTCTATTTTTAGGGCGCTGGAACACTTTATTTTTATCTAGTGGCTAAGCCTCTTATAATTCTCTTGGGTAATCTAAAGACAGATTATTTTTTTTTCAATTACTAATAGAATCATCTTTGTCAGAATAGAACCAGGGTTTTTAACTCTTCTTCTTGAGGGCTATTAATGTATTTCTATGTTGGCAACAGGAACGATTTTTTTTTTTCAACTGGTCCAATTCAGTTAAATCTTAAATATTTTGAGGTTATCTGTCGATGAAGACAAGGGGACAAGGTCTCACACAAAGAGAGCGAAAGGCCTCCAACAGCAGCACCTATGTAAAAAGGCAGCAAAAATAATAAAAATGTAGTGTATTCGTCCAGTTGATGTGACTATAACAAAATGCCAGAGGTAAGATGCTTCATAAAGAAAAGAGGTTTACTTAGCTTACAGTCCTGGAGGCTGAAAATCCAAGATTGGGTGGTCACATTCATCTGGTCTCTCTCTATAGTTTTTTCAGTGCCCCTGAGCCCTGTCCCCAGCCCTATTTTGTATTTTATTTAGAGTCAGGGTCTCTCACTGAGTTGCTTAGGGCCTCACTTTGGCCGAGGCTGGCTTTGAATTCATGATCCTCCTGCCTCAGCCTCCCGAACACGACATCTGGGATTACAGGTGTGCAGCACTGGGCCCGGCTCATTTGGCCTCTTCTGAGGGCCTCTTCGCTGCTTGCCTTGATAACGAGTGGCATGTTTGCAAGGCGGGAAGTTGGGGTCTCCCCGAGGGCGCCTTCTCCTGGGTCCTCCAAGGTGGAAGGGCAGGGGGCTCTCTGGGTCTCTGATAAGGACCCGGGTCCCTTCACGGGCTGCAACCTCATTGATCCATTGCCTGATAAGCACCGTACAGCATTATGAGACATTCTCAGTGCAACGGAGCTGCTATTGCAAAGCCCCAGAGAGTGGGTGGCTGGATCAGCAGAGATCTATCTCCCCCCTCCTGGAGGCCAGAGGTGCGAGGTCCAGGTGTGGGCAAGGCTGGCTCCTCCCGAGGCCTCTCCCTTGGGCTTGCAGACGCCGTCTTCTCCCTGTGTCTCCCAGGGCCATCCCTCTGTGTGCGTCTGTGTCCTCATCTCCTCCTCTACAAGGACCCCCCATGGGGCTTCCCTGCACCCCATCCCCTCTGCAAAGACCCATCTCCACCCACAGGCACGTCCCAAGGTCCTGGGGCCAGGGCTTCGACCTCTATGATTCTTTTTTTTTTTTTTTTTTTTCAGAACGCAGTTGAGGCCGCAACCGATGCCCAGCAACAGTCCTTGGGAATACTCATGTCACTGAAATGGTTGGGCGTAGGATTCCCAAGTCCCAGGGTGAGACTTCTCCACGTGGCCATCAGCCCCGGGAGCCACCTAGTTGAAGCGAATAGTTCCTTTTGCATTAAAAAAAAAAAAAATGTTTTGCAGCCGAGGAAAAGTCGCATGCCCCACCGTAAGGATCCCCAAGTCAGGAGGCTGGTGATCCGGGATAGGATTCAGCTTCGGGAGACCCATCTACCCTGTCCCTCCTTTTGATGCAAAATGAGTCTGGGGGTAGAGGGGCAGAGAGGGTCCGAAAAGTGCATTTAGAATCTGTTCAGAGAGACCCAAAGGAGGTTCCCCCTGGGCACGGCTTTGTGCATTAACCGGCCACGCGACGAGGTCTCTTAATTTCTGAGATTTTCTCCTTTTTATTTCCGACCCACAGCCAGAGACTCCGTCTCAGCCGAGCGTCTTGGAGTGAACCCCGACCTGCCCAGATACGTTTTCAAGATTTTTCCCCCTGACTTCTGTATCGGGAGCTCGCTCAGGGTTGCTCCTAGGACCAGGAAGGTGCTGGACCTGTCTGCACACAACCTCCACGAACCCGTGACGTGTATTTCACTTGGTTTCTCTGGGACAATGTCATTTCTGTGTGGCAGAAAAGGAGACAGAGGGCCCAAGTGGAGAGTTGGGCGTCCGTCTAAACGGATTTAATTGGTGCCGTCTAAACGCGGCCCCGACAGGTAACCATGATATGGCCCTCACGGCCCTTAGAGTCCCTCCTAAGGGGAGGCACGTGCTGGGTGTTTTGGGGTCTGCTGTCCGTTATTCATTCAACACACGCAACCCCCTTCCCGGTGACCTCGATTAGGAAGGAGATTTGGGACCCGTTTTTGCAAAACCCTTGCCATTCTCACAAGAGGTCGCCAGGTGATCTGTGTCACCCACGGAGCTCCACTTGCAAAGTCACTCTTTGCAAAAACCCGTCACGTCTCGTATTTAAGCCGAGTCTTTTAGGTTCATCTTTGTGAAGATCCTTCTGTATCTTGTAGGAGGGAGGGAAGACCAGTGTGTTCATTTTGTAGCTCAAAAAAAAAAAAGGGGGGGCGGTGGGTGGAAACCGCACCCAGCTTTTGGCATCTTTTGCTGGGAAACACTTAAGTGAATTTTCTGGCTCAGATGGGAAAAGTCTGCATTTGTGTGATTTTTTTTTTTTTCTTCCGATGAAACATCTGTTCAATTTTGTGTACTTTTTTTTGTTGTTCATTTCTTTTTATTTGGGGGCAGGAGGGGTGTGCCCCGTCCCCAGCCCTATTTTCTATTTTATTTAGAGACAGGGTCTCCCTGAGTTCCTTACGGCCTCCCTTTGGCTGAGGCTGAACTCGCGATCCTCCTGCCTCAGCCTCTAGAGAGACTCCAACGTTTTCGAGGAGAAGTGATCGGGTTGCGAGAGCCTTAACTTAACCACTGAATTCGTCCCTCGATGGGGATTAGCTGGGTGTGACCAGAGGCAGGTGGGACGTGGCTGGAGGAGGTAGCATGACACTGATCATGTCCATCATCAGGCAGCACCCTGTGGTTGTCATGGAGATGTTGATTGACAGGTGCCTGACCTCATCGCGTGGCTGGTTAATGCACAAAGCCGTGCCCAGGGGGGATGTCCTTTGGGTCTCTCTGCACAGATTCCAAATGCACCTTTTGGACCCTCTCTGCCCCTCTCCCCCCAGCCTCAGGTCCGACCAGAGCCGACGGCCGGTGGCCTCTGTCTGCACAACTTGAAGCAGAGATTAACTAAGAGGCTGGGGGAGGGGAGGAGTGAAGTTGTCCATGAGTCCTTCCCACTGGGGGGGAGAGTCGTGCGACTCTATTTTGCTTTTCAATTCAAAAAGCATTTGCTGAGGAGGCTGAGGATGGAGGATCACAGGTGGAGGCCAGCCTCCGTGATTGAGCAAGACTCTGTCTCAAAATAAAATAAACAAGATAAAATGGGGCTGGGGGTGCAGCTCCCTGGGAAAGGACCCAACCCCCATGTCCAACCCCCAGCGTTGGGGAGCCAGGGAGAGAAATCCAGACTATTCTGCGGTCCCCCCACAGGGACATATTCTGAATATCCCTCTTTAGCCCTCCGTGATGGGCTCCCGGGATCCATCGCGGGTTCTCTTCCTCGGATGCTCTTTGGGACGCCCCCACCCTGCCTCCCGAGTCTCACCTTTATCATCTTGACATAGATCTTTGGTGAAAAGGTCTCCTGTCCAAAGGTTTTTCTCCACTTCCTCAGGACGCGTCTGCGGGCTCATAAATCTCGGTCCTCTTGGCAGAGGTGACCTTCCCTGGCCGTCACCCCCTGACAGCTCACGGGTTTTTTTTGTTTTTTTTTTTTGAGCCAATCTCATAGCCACGGGGACTGTCCACATGGAGGCGCCAGGATTCGAGGTCATTAGCAAGTTGCAACATATTTTGCTCCTATTCACCAGGGTCTGTGGACGGATGTTGAAAGCATCTGATTTTTAAATGAGCATCGTGTGATTTCACCATCTTTAGGAACAGTCTGAGTTTGCCTGGGCGTTGTTTCAAGTTGTGTATTGAAAAATAGAAATAAAGAATGAAGGGCCAGGCGCGGTGGCCCGCGCCTGTCACCCCAGCGGCTCGGGAGGCTGAGGCCGGAGGATCGCAAGTTGGAGGCCAGCCTCAGCAACAGTGAGACACTAAGCAGCTCAGGGAGACCCTGTCTCTAAATAAAATGCAAAATAGGGCTGGGGACGGGGCTCTACTTAATGACCATATTGAACATGTCCTATTTAATCAAATCATATGAAATGAAACTTGAGAAAGAAGAAACTTGAACCCTGCAAGTATTTCAGGAAATAATTGGCACCAAAATGTCTGAAGCTATGAGGATCGCTGGTATTTTCTGCTATTTTTTTTTTCTGTTTTAAATATACTCCTAATATTAATTTGTATAGTCTGTCACAGAAAAAAAAAATGAGACTTTTTTTCAAAAAAAAGAAAATATGATCTACTATTGAGAATATGCAATTTAAATAATGACATGTTATTATATGAATGACTAATAGAAATCAGTCATTCAGCTTTTACAGATTTCTGACAAGTTTGCGGACCTCTATGAAAGCTTGAGATACACATAAATATCATAAACATACATTAATATCGACATTGAATATCTTAAATATTTCATTTGATCCATGAATTTTTCTTTCCAGATATTTATGGTTTGCAATTTCAGCAACTGATGAACTAATGTGGTTTCCTGGGAGACTGTGTAAGATTTTGTTCTAGCATCTTCGAAAACTGGTTGCACGGGAAAAGTGGAATTTGGGTGAACACAGCTATTGAAAACGAACACTTTTCCAGCGTGTGCATTAACCAGATCTGGCCTAAATAGAAAATCAGCACTTTGTGCCAACAAGCATAATTACACGTGATTACGTTATCATGTGCTGATCGGGGTTAAAAGAAGGTGTCGGTTCAGATGCAACCCCCGTGTTTTCTAGATTCTTTCCTGTGTCAGGAGATGTCCTGAGCACAACTTGGGAATCTCACGGGCTCACGCGTCACACAGGAAAGAATGCAGATTGCACCAGGTACGGCAGCACACGCCTGTCGTCCCAGCAGCTTGGGAGGCTGAGGCAGGAGGATCACAGTCTGGAGGCCAGCCTCAGCAAAAGCGAGGCCCTAAGCAACTCTGTGAGACCCTGTCTCTAAATAAATGACAAAATAGGGCTGGGGATGGGGCTCAGGGGTCAAGTGCCCTTGAGGTCAATCCCTGGTACCCAAAGAAAGCTGCTTGTCCATCTTATGTCCTGAAATCTACACACAAACATAATGGGGTGCTGATTCACCATGAGGATTTTATATGTGATTTTTTTTTTAAATTTTAAAACTTGTGCGAATGTTTTATCACACGTAAAAAGGCTACCTGAACACCCGTACCGTGATAGTGACAACAGTTGATCTGATAACTGAGACGAATGACAACTTAATAACGGGAGGGTAGCCTATACAGCGTGGATACCCTGGATCAAGGACAAGTCACAGCCCAGGTGGCATGGAGAGAGAGACAGTGCAAGATGTCATCGTGCTATTTTGAGGGTTGTATTTAATTTAAGGAATGATTTCTGGAATTACCCGCTGCCTGTCCACCTCCTGCCCCCTTAACTCTCTCTTCCTTTTATAGTATCAATATTTTCCTGAACTCACTAAATCTATACCCCTCTCCAAAATCATGTGCCATTTCTCTGCTTTCCATATAGAGCGATCCCTTACCGGTGGAGTCTGGTGGTGTGGAAGGAGGGATGTGGAGGCTGCATTTAGCCACAGCGTTCGGTGGCGGGGGGGGAGGGGGGGGGAGGCCACCTTTGCTCCTTTATCACGACTGGCCTCCGTCCAATGAGCCTTCCTTCCCCAGGTAGAAATCAGGTCCCAAATTCGCTGAAACCAGTCGTTTAACCCTCCGGAACAACAGTCAGGGACAACGTCCGTGAGGCTTTGAAGATGCACATTTTAAAAAAATAATCACAGGCAGAGATTTATGCATATCTGTGCATTTGTGGTATATACACATGATATTTATATATATTTTATATGTTTATTTTTCTATGTATTTATATACATATTTATGCAAGCTAATTTTGTACTACTAAAGGCCAATGTTTAGATCCATGTATTTACACTTTATATATATTATTTATGTCACATGCATTCTTTTAAAATATTTTTAATTTGCTCTAATTATTTATATATGACAGTCGAATGCACACTGGTATACCAGACCTAAATGATGTTACACAAATATGTATTTCTGTATGAATATTTTATGTATTTATATTAGCTCTTATTTTATTTATACATATAAATATATATTCAATTATTCATGCAAAATGTATTTTAACATTACAGACACATCCATACCTACATATGCATGGATATATGTAGGCATAATTGTGATATTTATATATTAAATTTATTAGGATATATTAAATATATTTGTATATAAATGCATTAAATATATTTATATATAAATGTATATATTAATATAAATATCAAATATAAATATAATATATATTTATATATTATAATATATAAAGATATGAAATATTGAATATAATACATATAATTTACAAACATATATTATTAAATAAGCACATAAACACATATTAAATACATTTTATATGTTTATATAGGAATTTTTTTGTATTCCTTAAATAAATATAAACAAATATATTGTATATCTCTAAAATACATATATATTGTATATTAGGTGATAGAATATATCTGGTCTATATAGTGTGAATCTGGTATATGTTTTTTAAAATATATATGGTAAATAAATACATATGAATATTTAAATAAGGTAATTTAGAAACAGCAGAAAATAATGGTTGTAAATATTTAAATATCTTCTATTTATTCTAAAATATTTAGATATCAATATATTTTAGTATATATAATGTGATATATCTGGAGTCTATATCATGTCTCTGGTTTACACATTTTAAGCATTTATATGGTAAATAAGTGTATCTATATATGTGTATATAGAGAGACCTAAATTATGTTACACATATTGTTTACAAATATTTTATATACATAAAATATTTGCTAAAGTAACCAATGTTTTTTTAACATTTTAATTTCTCGTCCCTTCCTTTCAACCCTCCAAAAAATTTGTATTTTTTAAAGCACTTTCAAACACATTTTATTTTTCGTGTCTTCCCAATTGCAGTATTTTGATTCACCTCTTGAAATGCAGGTCTTCTTTTCAATTTTCCGTTCCAGCCTTGCGTATTGGAAGGAGAAATTATCTTGAGATTCTGGTTTCACACATAAGAGCCTTTGACGTATAAGGAGGTGGTGCAACCCTGAAATCCCAGGGGCTCCGGAGGCTGAGGCAGGAGAATCGCAAGTTGGAGGCCAGCCTCAGCAACTTGGTGAGGACCCAAGCAACTGAGCGAGATTCTATCTCGAGATAAAGAACAAAATGGGCTGAGGACGAGGTGGTGGGAAAACTTTCCCTGTTGAAGGAGAACTTACAGCACCAAATCTGGCCAGAAATTCTGTTAGTCAGCTTTTCGTTACTGTAACGAAAACCCTCTCCATAAGCGACTTGAAAGAGAAAAAAAAAAATATTTGGACTCATGTTCAGCCAACTCTCTTGGCCTGTGTCTGAGGTGAGGAAGAACATCATGGCGGTCCCCCCAGATGCAAGCCCTTGAGTCTCCTGATGGCCAAGCTCCACCAACCTATTTGCTTTATAAAGTCATCCTGACTCAGGTATTTACTTATAGTGATGAAACGGCCAAAGTCCCTTGTAACAATATCACTGTTGCAGTAACTGCAATTACTGTTACAATAACGACGCTGCAACTCCACGTTACTGTCCTGCATCCATGTCCCAATATAAAATCTGTGTATGCAAAAATAAAAAAAATAATAATAATAAAGTTCACAAGACGGAGAGAATCACACGCATGGATCTACCCAATAGCATCGATTCCCATGAGATTGACATGGGAATTATTTTTTTTTTTATTTTTCCCCCCATTCTAAGAGGTATTAGGCACTGGAGATCCTGCAAATGAGGAGAAGGAGAGAATGCAAAGTCTTATCGCAGAGTTTCACTGGACAGATTCCGAATGTGCACGGAAATACCTCAAAACCCTCCAGAGTTTTCTTCTGCACGCCAAATGCAGCAGGAATCTTAGAAAAGTCTCTCTTCCTGAGATGCTTCTATCAGAAAAAAAGCAATTTTAATTTTTATATTAAATTTTTTGATTTTTAAAAAAAATTTTAAGTTCAAAAACAGATTTTTTAAATATCTGGAATTTTTGTGCCGACACTTTATTATGGAGAGGTCGCTCGATCTGCCGGTTTCTTGCCCCCATTTTACAGACTCAAATATTGGCTTTAAGGAGGCAGCTCTAGGAACAGATTTAGGGAGGCACCTGGGTCGTGGGTCTCAATTTCTCGAGCAAATGCGTGACGGAGAGAGTGTTCTTGGTGTCTGTGGACTCAGAATTTCCTGTGGGATGTAAGAGACTGGGGGTTGCAATTTGAGGATCAAGCTTTGGTCTTGCCATCTGCATCTGGGACCAGGGATCAGGACCGTGAGATGTCCTGTTGGACCGCTGCTGTCGTGGTATACGGAGGCCCTTGATGGAGGCCCATTTCCTGACATTCAGCACGGCCCAGGGGGACTAGAACCAAGGGTAACCACAGAGCACCTCTCATGACTTTGTGGGGACCAAACAGATCCACCGAGGCAGAACTTGAGGACCACAGCGTGCCCTGGGCCCACGGCCAATCGCTTTGTGTCACATTACGGGGGCAGGAAAAGTACATGGTGATGGATTTTACGAATTAATTGAGATGGCATGTCCTCCGTTGTAGTTTTGCTGGAAAATGCATGTTTAAAAAGCACAGTGGCAGGTCTCATACGCCCCAATTTGGGGACTGAGTTTCATGCCAGTCCCTCCCAGAAATAGCTATCAGATTTGTGATTCAAGGATCCCCGGAAGGAGGCGGTGTTAGGTCTCCGTGACTGTATCAAACGGCCGAAAACAACCCGTTTATAAAGACGAAAGGTTCCTTTGGGGGTTGGAGGTTTCAGAACATGATCCCTGAGTCTGGTTGATCTGGGGGGACGTTCGAGACCCAAACCCTAACAGGAATGGTGTAGGATTATTAAAGGAATCTGCAGGGCACTTTCGATCCATGCGATCCCTATTCTACCTTCTCGATTAACGAGAGATTTCACATTCAAGGGGAAGAGAAGGGGCGATATTGGGTATTGATGATCCATGGCGTTGCAGGTACAGGCAGAAGGGACGATAAAGGGACAAATCAGTAAAGGAGAAGACGGAAGGAGGCTTACATGGAGGCGCCCAAGTCAGGGTCTATGCACAAGGTCCTGGGGTGGGTCGGGCTGCATTAGGGTACGACCACGTCTTCCTTGTGACTCCCGAAACCCCCCGGGTTCACGGCCATCTGCACAGCACTGGCACGGGGTCAGGGGCCGAGGTCGTCCGGGATGCTTTGAGGAATAAGGTAGGATGCACGTCAATCACGTGCAAAGGTCACACAATGTCACATAAGAAACTCAGGCATCTGCAGGTTGGGATGTCCCAAGGGGCTCCTGCCACCATTCATGAGAGCCCTAGTATCGGACCCTTTCCACCAAGCAACCAGTGGTCGCCTCTTTGCAGATATTTCCCTGCAAAATGCCGGAGGATGAGGGGTCGGTCACCTGTGCACGGCCACGAAATCTCATGCTCTCTTTTTTTTGCAGGAACTCATTTGCCGGAGCTTTCCATCATGCCGTGAAGACACATCCTAAAAGAGCATCACGCTGCATTTTGGTTTTGACGTATTTTCCTTTTGCACATTGATAGAACTTTGTGCGTGGCCCACTGACGGTGCTCGGAGCAAGAATATTCAGAGGTGGGAGGAGTAGACTATGAGAGCTGTAACCTAGAAGTGGATTAACCCACTTGAATGGACTCACTGGGTGGAGACTGCAGCAGGTGGGGTGTGGCTGGAGGAGGGGGTCCCTGGGCTGTGCCTTTGGGGTCTCTGTCCTGTCCCTGGTGAGCAGAGCTCTCTCTGCTCCCTGGTGCCCTGTCCTGAGCTGCTCTCCTCCTCCAGGCCCTGCCGCCATCTTGTTCTGCTTCCCTTGGGCCACAGCCATGGAGTCGGCCACCAGGGACTGAACCTCGGACACCAGGAGCCCAAATCAACTATCCTTCCTCTAGTTTGTCCTTGTCCCAGGGAGCAGAGAACATCTCTGGCATCTTGCCTGGTGTCCAGAGAACGTCCAAGCTCTGTTCGTGGACGGAAGGAAATCGGGGTTTCCGGGAGAAGGGGACGTTCAAGGTCAAAGATGTAGGACAGAAATGTGAATTTTTTTTGCAGTTAGTGGGTGGAAATGGGAAGGAAATGTAAAGGGTAATAGAAGATCCAGATGGTGCAGGTCTGTGACCAGGTCCACTGGGGGGCTCGGACGAATGCACGGTCATCAACCCACCTGCCTCTCATGGAGGTCGAGAAAAGCCAATGGTGCCCAGAATGGGGTGCATCCAACTATATAGCATCTCATTTAAATCCCACAACACCTGGTTGAAGTGGTTTCTGCCGCCATTATTCTAAGGTCGAAGGTATTGACTTTGGGGAAGTTGGTTGGACACCAGTTCGTACCTGGTGGTCGTGGATTGCAGAACTTTCCCGGGTGTCAATCAAATTCTGCTTCAATGCATATCCCTGTCATTGGTCGTCTACTCTTCTGATACTTTAAGTGATACAGCCGTGTTCTCGCTCAGAGAGAGCCAATAATCGTGTCCGGAGCAAGGTGAGCTGAATCTGGGTGGGTGCCTAATTCCAAGGTTTTCCTAAGAAGAGAGGAAGCCTGCATTGCTTAGCTAAGCTCAGGAGACTCCTCCAGTGCATTTGTGAAATGCAAAGCAAAAAAAAAAAAAAAAAAATCAAATGGGCACACAGTTCTGCAGTGAAGGAAAAGGGCTGAGTGGATTCCGGTTGCCTGAAACAGCACCTAAGAAAACCACGTGTGTCAGATTACTGTGCAATGAGGAAAATGTGCTCTCACGCTCACACTCTGAATTGCACACCCAGGTTACAGGCGCTGTCTTCCGTTTTTGAGGATCGTGAGGATGATTCTCCACTCTTGCAGCCCTTACCCTGGGCGGAGCCGTGTGCAGGTAGAATGTTCAATGACGGTGACACACTGATCATGTCCTTAACGTGTTTACGGAGCGGAAATATAAGGGCTAATAAAAAGGAATTTAAGATTCTAGATTGGGGTGGACTTTTGTGTAGTTAATAAGGTCCATTCAGGAAGATTTTCCACATGGTAAGGAAATTAAAAGGGCCTATCAATATAGTTCCATTTAATGTCCTCCTCCCCAGAAACTAGGAAAGCAAACATCTTGCACGTCTATCTTTTTTTTTTTTTTTTTTTGGGGGGGGAGGTATCAGGGATTGAAATCAGGGGCACTCGACCCCTGAGCCCCGTCCCCAGCCCTATTTTGCATTTTATTTAGAGACAGGGTCTCCCTGAGTTGCTTAGGGCCTCGCTTTGGCAGAGGCTGGCTTTGACCTCGCGATCCTCCTGCCTCAGCCTCCTGAGCTGCTGGGATGACAGGCGTGCGCCATGATGCGCGGCCACGACCGTGTTATTAAGGAGGGAACCTGGAATTTGCATTCAAATAATTTTTACTGCAGTAGGTTCTAGTCTTGTGCATTTTCTTGTGCATTTTTGGGAATCTGTCACTGAGCCTCATTAATAAATTAAAGTGTATCTTAGGTATGAATTGATGTAGAAATAAAAAAAAAAAAAAAACCTAGCCTAGGTAGGCGGTCCCAGGCTCAGGATGCCCTGCCCCAGGGCTAGACTGACTGCTGAACTAACAGGGAATGTTTCTTTGTTATGCATATTAAGCATTTTCTAGGAAAAGCAATTTAAAACCCCCAAGTTCATTCTTAATAAAAGAATGTCATTGTGTTCACCAGGGCAATGTTTAATCAGCTCTGAGGACTCAGACCGCGGGAGCCCTCCTTAAAAAGGGACAGCAGGGTCCTGGGGGCCAGGTTGCGCACTGGGGAAATCCATCGCTCATTCCGTCTCCACTTTGGGGGAGATTAAGCAGCTCCCTGAACTCTGGCCGGGCTGATTGGGTACCCCGTCGATGCCGACCCAATTACCTGCCGCTTCTGTGCAAGAATCGTTTGTTGGGAAACGCTGCTGAGCCCGAGCCGGGCTTCAAGAACCAATTCTCCGTCCAATGAGCTGAAATTAACTGCGTCTCGGCAGCTGGTATGAAAACAAGCCTCCCAGAGCCGTTCTGCAGCCGTAAAGCGAATTAATTGATTTGCACACGCTGTTGAGGATCCCACGGATTCACTCCCAGCCCTGGGACTCCCAGGCCCCGGGCCCCGATTAGCCCTGGTCGCTTGACTGAGTTTTACTGGCACAAAGCATGTAGCTTGCAAGGCCACCGATGGGTCGGGGGCTCATCTCGACCAGAGAGGATGCTGGTGTTGTCTGCGGCATTAGCAGAATCACAGAGTAACGGGAGGTCCGGGGGGTTTCTCCAAATGTGTTAGGGCTTCTTTTACAGGAATTTGTCAAAACCTACTGCGAGGTCTCCAAACCTCCTCCCTCGCTTCGAAGCCCGTCTCAGGGTGCACAAAGGGAGACGCAAGATCCTCGACTCATTCCAGGCACCTTGAAAATTGAGAAGGCGTCCTTTAATGGGCTCATGTTTGATTAATTCTTTTTAATTTTTTTTTCTAATTAGTTGTGCATCCTACCCCCAAGCCAGTTCCCTTCCCCGCCTCCTCTCTGTCCAATCCAAAGCTCCTCCATTTTTTCCATGTGCCTCCCCCCACAATTATGGGTCAGCATCCACTTATCAGCAAGAACCATCAGCCTTTGGTGTTTGGGGATTGCCTTATTTCATTTACCATGATAGTCCCCAGCCCCTTCCATCTACCAGCCAATGCCATCATTTCACTCTTCTTCATGGCTGAGTAATATTCCATTGTGTAGATATACCACATTTTCTTTAACCATCCATCTGTTGAGGGCACCCAGGTTGGTTCCACAGTTTAGATATTGTGCATCGAGCTGCTATAAATATGGATGTGGCCCGTTTAGCAAGACAGTCTTGATTCTGATTCAAGCTGACCTAAGTTCATCTTGGGGACACCCCGTGATTTCAAATGAAGTGATAAATTGTGTGTGCAAATATGTGTGTGCATGTGTGTGTCTGTGTCCATGCACCATTTACAGACACACACGCACACATATGCATGGACCTTAGCACCAAAAGACCGGCCGTGCTGTTCCCGGGGAGCCAGGGGCCATCGACCCCCTTGGGCTGGCTCCCAGCAGTGGATGGGGGGGTGGACATGCATCTGAATGATGCAGAGAGCCGCCCGAGGAAGGTCCGTTTTGAGTATCCATCACGGAGTCAATGGGTCTGTTCAGGAAGGTTGGTGTTCAGGCGGACACCAGCCGCCACGGGCAGTGGACAACCCCCCTTCACCAAGACGGGGCCCAGGGTGACTTACGGATAAAGACACAGGGTGGCGTAAGGCAGGGGGAGGTGACAGCAGGCTGGGAAACTGGAGGGAACTGTTTGTGCATATGAGCAGGGTCTTCAAACTTCACGGCTCTCCCCACGATTCTCGTTGAGAAGACGGAGGCCGTCACATGGGTCACATCGGTCACATGCTCGGACGTTTTGAGGCTCCGACCTGCAGAGGTCGCCACGCTTGTGCCAGCCCACGGGAAGTGTCAGTGGTTTCCTCAAGCCACCTGCAAGGTCCTGGAGCAATTTATGGACCCACTACCACAGGGACCCACAGTCAGGGGTGCTGTCTACACAGCGAGGTTAGTAGTGGGAGCAGTCGGGTCAGCTGGGTGACCACTACAGCTGGTGGCAGGAGCAAGTCGCCAAAGGCAAGAGAAGCTAAAGGCTTATTCAGGTTCCCTTGGTTTCAAGTGGAACTTGGGGTTTGGTCCCAATGGAGCAGGGATGTTTAAGGAAAGGTCACCTTTGGACTCTGGTCCATTTAACTCCATAGAGTCCATGCGTAGGAGGACACACAATCAGAGATAATTTTTTTGTACCAGGGATTGAACTCGGGGACCCTCAACCCCTGAGCCCCATCCCCAGCCCTATTTTGCATTTTATTTAGAGACAGGGTCTCCCTGAGCTGCTCAGGGCCTCGCTTTGGCGGAGGCTGGCTCTGACCTCACCATCCTCCTGCCTCAGCCTCCTTAGCCGCTGGGATGATGGGTGTGCACCTCTGCACCTGGCGAGAGATAATTCTTAAAGAGGAGAAATAATTGGATGCTAAGTCTAAAATGTGGCAGCCTTTCCATGAGCATCGTATTGGGAGGAATCGTTAAAAACTCGCTCTTTATGATCTTTCAAGGATCTCTGTCCCAGTGACCAGGAAAAAAAAAAAAAAAAGTTACTTTTCTGCAAAAGTCCGTTGCATTTCCTAGTCTTGGCTTTGGAGTAAAAAGACCCCCGCTGGAGAGTCGGAAATGGCAAGATGCACAAATGAGAATAAAGAATTATTTCGGGGCGTGGGGAAGGCTGTGTTTGGAAGAAGTCCGAGTCAGACCGTGACGGAGCCTGAAATACAGAGAGCGGTTCCGTGTGGATATGACAGAACATGCCCCGTGTGCAGAGTAACACACTGTGGAAATCAAAAGGCTCAGAGGAAGGAAAAGAACGCATTTCCCTCCAACCCAGGTGTGGGCTCAGCCTGCTGTGGTCGGGGTCTGGGGGAGGACCCAGGGCTGGGAGATCCGAGGCTCATTCCCATCCTGACGATTGAGAAGCTGGTGTCCTTCATGAGCCTAGGGGGGTGCTCAACGCTGCGTTAGCTGCCCGGTCCTCAAACGCAGGTGACCTCCAAAACAATGACATTATAGGATGTCCCACAACCGCTGGCCCGGGCGACCTGCCCGTCCACATTTTAACTGCGAGGAGATCGTAAAAGAAAAAGAAGATGCGACTTAGAGGGATCCTCAACCTCCTTCCTGAGCTGAGAATTGGTCGTGGAAATCCACACAATGATGCTGAGTATTTAGCAGAAATCCCTCCTCTCACACCCGCTAATCCTCTATAGAGAATGCCATGCAATCAGACTTACAATCATGTGCAAACTTGAAACCATCTGCAAATGACTTACGACACATAATGCATTGCAAATGCTGCACAAATATTCTTCTTTTTTTTTTTTTCAGAATATATCCTTTGGGGAATAATGGAAGAAATAGGAGCCCAGACCCATCCCACCCAAGCACCATTTTTTTTTTTCTTTTCCAAGAGTTAAATCTGAGATTATCTGATTCTACCCATGAAAACGGAAGTCTGCGTGTATTTTTTTTCTTTAAAAAAGAATTTATTTAGTTTTTGAGCGGGGGATAGGAATGATAGAAACAAGTCATTTTACTGGAGCTTAATTTCCTGGGCGTCTCATTTTCCGGGTGGATTCTGTGCCTGGCGGAGCTCAGACAGAATCCGGGGGAACACACGCAGAAGGTGACTTAGTGGGATCCTGATAGCATCAGCTCAGAGCCACCTACGAGGGCCTTGGCCAAGAAACCTGATCTGAGCCTCTTTGCGAGGAAGCAATTAAACAGACCCCGATGGAGGCGTTTTCCGTGAAAGAGTCCGGGGGGAATCTTCAAAAATGTCAGTTTTTACAAAACAGACCGACCCCGGGAGGAAACGGGGCCATTTCAGATTAAAGAAGGGTAAATGCCAAGGTCAGTCCACACGCACCAGGATTAGAACACGGGCAGCGTGTGAGACGCTGACACAATTGGGGAAACTTAATACGTGATGGCGCCTTGGATGATATTATCTGTAATTTCAAATACCTTGCGGGGGGGTAGTAGGAGACTGTAGTTCTCAGGAAAATGTTCACGAAACTATTAATCAGTAAAATATCATTATTTTCAGATGGTTGGAAGTGGTTTGAATCTATAGGTAAGGTTTTTTTAATGTATTATGTGTATTGTTGTGGTTTAGAGTCAAGGTGACCCCAAAATCTTATCTGTGAGACAATGCAAGAGGGTTCAGAGTTGAAATAATTGGGTTATAGAGAGGTGTAGACTCATAGTGGATTAATCCACTTGGATGGACTCACTGGGTGGTGACTGCAGCAGGTGGGGTGTGGCTGGAGGAGGGGGTCCCTGGGCTGTGCCTTTGGGGTCTCTGTCCTGTCCCTGGTGGGCAGAGCTCTCTCTGCTCCCTGGTGCCCTGTCCTGAGCTGCTCTCCTCCTCCAGGCCCTGCCGCCATCTTGTTCTGCTCCCCTTGGGCCAGAGCCATGGAGTCGGCCACCAGGGACTGGACCTCGGACACCATGAGCCCCAGATCAACTTTTCTTCCTCTAATTTGTTCCTGCAGCACGCTCAATTCACGCTCATCTCCCCAACAGAGCTCTGGCGGATTTGCGTCTGTTTTCTGCACAGAACCTTTTGACGGTTCCCGGGCAATGCTTAAGACGGAATCAATATTGGTGGAACGAAGCCTCCTTACGACAAATCAAATAGCAGGTGGGCGATAGATGGCGTTGCTGCAGGTGGGTTGCGGAGAGCACCCTTAATTACGAGGCCCAGAGGAGAATTGCATTTCCTGAGCCAACCCCAGGGGCAGATAAAAGTCCACTACAGAGTGGCCGCTAATTGCTGTGACTAACACGGTCCCTGAGTTGGACGATACCTAGAACAAAAGATGGCCCCTGGGGGTCCTTTGAGGATGGAAGAGATTTACAGCTCTGGCTCCCATTCAGTGGGTAGGAGGGTCCATGAGGTTTTGGAAACCCTCCCTGCAGACGTTCTGGGTGGTTTTGACTTGGGCCATTGAGAAAAGGGGTCTTTCCCTGGAAACAGCTGCAAAACCGCTGCAAGACCCTTTAGGTACCTGGGCATCGGCCATCTCCCCGTCTGCTCAGAGTCCAAGGAGAAGGCGTCAATGGTTTCCGCCCCAAAGGAGGAGAATCGTTCTGAACAGGTCTGAGTTTGCTTCTGCTGCTATAACAAAGGACCTCAGACCTCGGGGATCGAAGCAAACGCCCTTTATACCATGCCTCAGATGAGTACTTGAAGGTGATAACATTAGTGACTCGATAAGAAAACCTTGCTCTGTCCCACCACGTGACACCGTCCGCCATGTCACAATGAAGCCCAAAGTCCCTGACGGGTGGCAGAAACACGCTCTTTCGCATGCTCGCCTCAAGAACCATGAGCCAAATGCATTTCTCTTCTTCATAAAACGTCCAGCCTCAGGTATTTTGTTACAGTCACGGAAAGCAGTGACTGTAAGTAAACATGGGAGCTGAGCTTCCATTCTTAAAGCCAGTGAGAGATAACCTAGTCCTTCTGCTACCGCGAATCGTCCCAGTTCCTTGCTGTAAACCAGGTTCCTGTGACATTGTCACGAAACATCCTGTGCCTCTAAGGTGCGTGTGATACACCTGGACCACCCCAGGTGGTATCTGCACCTTACGGTGCCTCGACTCAGTTTATCTGCACAACTTCCTTCACTGTGGTCTAGGTTTTCTAGGGTGACCATGACCAAATCGCAGACAGTGTGGCTTTAGTGACATATTTATGCTCCCCCTAGTTCTGGAGGTTGGAAGATTAACCTGGGGAAGCAGGTAGCGCTGGCTTTTCCAGAGGACTCTCTCCTGGAATTTCAGACACCGTCTCCTCCCTGTGTCCTCACAAGGTCATCCTGTGCATGTCTGTGTCCTTGTCTCCTCTTCTTACAAGGACCCCAGTCCTGCTGGGGCAGGGCCACCCTGGGGACCTCACTGCACCTCCATCACCTCTGTAAAGACCCGTCTCCACACCCAAGCACATCCCAAGGTCCTGGGGTCAGGGCTGCAGCAGAGGAATTTGGAAGGAGACAGATTCATATTCCTAGCAGCCCTTGAACCTCCCATATTCAAAGATTCTCAGGATGAAGACGTGCAAATTGGGAAAGGGAGGGATTTCTTTAGCTACCATGATGCACGACCTTTGAAACCAAGCAAATAATCATGTGTATCTTGAGACCTAGATCCCAAGTGTCCCCGATATTGTTTTGAAGTAATGGTAAAAGGTTTTACATACCCGGCTGCTCGTCCATGTTGGAGATAACCGGACCCAGTGAATCTCCAAGCACAGAGCAGCCCCCTATTTATGTGACCTGATGGGACTTAAATAGAGCTTGCAACGTCACTATCGTTGACCACGGATCACATCTCTGTGCACATGACGACCATGCACACATGGTCACCTTTAGCTTTAAATGTCTGTCTTGCACCTCATCCATCGGCTGTGTCACCCACTAAAAAGATCCCGTGCTTTGGAATTACGAATGGCTCCTTTCACACGGCTACTTAAACATTCATAAAAATCAAACCAACAATTAGTCTCCTTTTCTGGGATGCGTCAGCCAACCTTCAAGACCTCGGTACCTTGGTGGCTTTGGTCCTCGGCAACACGGATCAAGAATCTTCCCGTTTTGGGGGGTAACCTCTCTTGGGTGGGATCCGCTGAGACAATCATATTCTGATTTTTAAAAAATGTTACCATCCCCTCTGGGCCGTATAGCCAGATAATGGGCATTAGCATTTGGATTCTAACTTATTACGGAAATATTTATGATGATGGATGTACACAGGGGGATAATTACCTATCGAACGCGGAGTAGGGAGAAAGACGGCAGTTTCTATGGGAGCTGTCACCTGAGAAGCAAACGCAATTGTTGGAAGACAGATGTGTCTGCCGTGTGTGCATCTGGTTCGATGGCGGGAGAGGTTCCCAGGTGATGGATGGCTGCCATCGCACACCCAGACGGCGGCTTCCTGCGGCTCCTCCTCAGAGCTGACCTTTCTCCAAACCAAAGTTCAGGAACCGGACGGTGGACCAAGCCCGTGATCCGCAGCGAGGGGCACGACGACGGTTTTATGTAAAAACCCAGCCATGATTCAGGGTTTCCTTCCCCGAGCCCTGGGGCTGCGTGTGTTTGTGAGTAGCAACGAGGGGTCATCCATCATGAAAGTCCTTTATTTTCATTTTTTTTTTCTTTATGGAGCAGTAAATACTGAGATGTGTTTTATTTGAATTCACATGAGCAAGGGATGTGTCAGCCCAGATGTTGGAAGTTGTGCGGAGTTTTAAAGCAAGGGATGATTTCGATAGGTCAGGGGATGATGTGCGGTGAGGATACAGGGATTCGCGTGGACATGGAGAAATGGGAATTCCTAGAGCGAAACCAACATGGACCCCGGTGGAGGGGAGGAGGGGAGCCCATCTGTGTTGACGAGGTGACACTAGAGCTCGTGGCTCAGTAAATGTCCACGTACCTGGGTTTCCGTGAATGGATGCTTGGTCTTTAGACCCCAGGTCCTGCGCAGATGGACAGCCCAGTTCAACCGAGGGACGTGTGAGGCTCTAAGTCTTCACCTAATAGTGGATTAATCCACTTGGATGTCTCCCAGGATGGACTTGATCCACGGGTTCAGAACTAGTGGGTAGGGATCGTCTCTGGCACGTGAGTAGAAGCTCTGTGGGTGGGTTGTCCATTTATTTATTTTGTTGTTGTTGTTGGAACGACACGAGAAAAATCAACTGTGAGGAGGAAAATCTTTACTTGGGCTCAAGGTTCCGAGTTTTGGAGGATGCGGTCCATGGTTGGGCGGGTCCATTGCTTTGGGGTGAGGTGAGGCAGAACAAAATGGCGGAAGAGAGTGGGGGAGGAGAACTTGTGGGTTCAGGGAAACTGAGGAGAAGGAGAAGGAGGTAAGGAGGAGGAGTGGGGGAAGGAGGAAAAGAGAGAAAGAGGAGGAGAAGAAAGAGGAGGAGGAGAGGGAGGAGGAGGAAGAGGAGAAGAAGGAGGAGAAGGAAAAGGAGGAGGAGGAGGGAGATGATAAAAGAGAAGGAGGAGGAGGAGGTGAGGGAGGAAGAGGAGTAATAGAAGAAGGAGAAGGATGAGGAGAAGTAGGAGGAGAAGAAGAAGATGGAGGAGAAGGAGAAGATGGAGGAGAAGAAGAAGATGGAGAAGAAGGAGGAGGAGAAGGGAGATGATAAAGGAGAAGGAGGAGGAGGTGGTGAGGGAGGAGGAGTAGGGGAAGTATGAAAATGGAGAAGAGGAGAGAGAAGGAGGAGGAGAAGAAACAAGAGGAGGAGGAGAAGGAGGAGGAGAAGAAACAGGAGGAGGAGGAGAAGGAGGAGGAGATGGAGGAGGAGGAGAAGGAGGAGGAGGAGGAGAGGGAGGAGGAGGAGGAGATGGAGGAGGAAGAGGAGGAGAAGGAGGAGGAGAAGAAACAGGAGGAGGAGGAGAAGGAGGAGGAGATGGAGGAGGAGGAGAAGGAGGAGGAGGAGGAGAGGGAGGAGGAGGAGGAGATGGAGGAGGAAGAGGAGGAGAAGGAGGAGGAGAAGTAGGAGGAGAAGGAGAAGATGGAGGAGAAGGAGAAGATGGAGGAGAAGAAGAAGATGGAGAAGGAGGAGGAGGAGGAGGAGATGATGGAGGACAAGGATAAGATGGAGGAGAAGGAGAACTAGGGAAAAGACATCCCTCAAGGACACACCCCCAAGAACCCACTCCCTTCTAGAAAGTCTCGCCTCCTATTGTCCTTACCACCTCCCAATGGTTCATTCAGGTATCAATAGATTAATCCACTGATGAGATCACAGCCCTCAGGATCCAATCACTCCCCCAAACCTCATCCATGATCTCTGCTGCACTGGGGACCAAGCCTTCCACACAGGAGCCTTTGGGGGACAGCCCAGATCCAAACCCAAACGTCCCACATGATGGTATCCGCCATGTTTCCATTCGTCAGACCCGTACACGTGCTCCTCGGTGTATAACTGGGTTATAATCCAGTGAATCCATCCCATGGGGAAATTCTCATCATGTCCAGCAAACCCTGACCACCCCTCACCTACCAACATCGTGACTCACTCAGGGACGTGTGAAGGGTCAGTGGTCAGCCAAAGCCACTCATGATGGTCTGGCTGAGGTCCGTGTCATTCTGAGGGTGTATCTGATGACTTATCATGAACCTGGTTGGGGGGAATGTCAAAATTCAAGATCGGGGACCAACCACCCAGAGTTGGAGCATCTCATGATCTCAAATTTTCTCAAGAAGTCTATCCAAAACCATGTGACTCCTGACCCACATGCTCCACTGGTCTCAGAGAGGGTGGGGGACAGGAATTAGGGAATTATCATGCCTGGGTCTCTAAACAGGAAACAACAGGACCCATGTGACTGGATGCAGGGGGAGACTTTCAAGTATACTGAACATCTGGAAAAAGCTACAAAGATGGACATCTATCAACAGGCATTGTTGGAATTACTTGACTTTTTACATGTGATGAACCACCCCTGTGCACTCATCATGTCGTACTATCTAACACGAGGGCTGGCAAAGTTTCTCTGGGAAACACCAAGAGTGTAAATACTTCCCTCTTTGGGACTATCTCATTTTGTGTGTGTGTGTGTGTCACTGTGGTGTGAAAACCACCACCACCAAACAATCAAGATGGCGGCCATCGGTAATCTACTCATCTTCATGGCTTCCGAAGGGTTGCTTCTGAGTGAGGAAGAATATAAGATGGAAACGAGGAAGACCAGGCTGGGTGGAAGAGTCTTTGGGCAGCGAGTGACCTCACTCTGATGCACACTGTGTGAGCCTCCCAGGGGTCTTACCCGATGAGTGGGATTCTTCAGTTATGGAGGTCGAGACTCTCCCAATGGTTTCTGCTGAGGGATTCTTTCTTTCATGTTTAATTCCGTCTTCTCGATTTCAGAACTTTCTGGGCTGCCTTCCGGGACTGATGCACAGCACCATTTGTGGTTCTCGGGAACCTCCTCTTTGTTGTATCTCATTTAAAACCCTGGGCTCCGATCCAGGTAGGAAGGTACAATTCCGTTCGCCTTTTTTCTCCGTCCAGAATAAAGGTCGTGATTATCATTACGCATCACGACAACATCCTGCCGTGTTTTCTCTGCCCGGAGCGCACGCACCTAACTGTACCAAATGAGCATAATCACGGTGATTTTACTAATGTCTCCAACACAAGGATGATGATGATAATAACAACAACCGTGATGATACCAATTATGTGGCTGACTAACTGATTTCATCTTGGCGGACAGACAGCATTCTGAAGGGTGTGCATGGATCCCCTCCGCGGGCACATCAACCGGGCGGTGGTGGCACTTCCATTCTAAGCTGTGTGTCACATAAAATGGGGACACGCTTTTGTGTCCATTGTTGGACGATTTTGTCATTGTGCAAACGTCCTGGAGTATCTTTAGCTACTGATTTCCCAAGTTATCCACCGTGTTTGTGTCTCTGCTGATTATCTGTCCGTCCGTCTGTCCATCCATGTATTCATCTGTCCATCCACTCATCCAGGGAAGGAGAGTCACCCCCATTATATCTGATCATCCCCAACGAAGACAAAGTTTTGGGGAAAGCGTCTACCAATATCGTAAACACGTACCCTAAATCCATCATCCTCAAGTCGGGACCACCCAGTCCCATTCCTGAGTGCTGACCACCACCCGGTGCTGATAAGAGCCAGGACCCTGGACTCCGTCCTCTGCAACCTGGAGAAACAGGCGGGTGCTGACCCAGCTGCCAAGCTGGGGAGAGATGGCAGGGTAGGGTCCATCCGTCTAAGAAGAAGAGCCGGTCATGGTACCACGTGGGGGGAGTCAGCAGCGCCATATGCAATGGGAAATGTCCCAGATCTGCATTGGGGTTCTCCCGAGGAATCGGATAAGAACAAATTAGGTCCCTTGTCCTGTTGGGGTCAGGAGACTTGCAAAGAGAGCAGACAGGTCTTGGGCAAAGAGAGAGGTCAGCAGAGTTGGAGTGAACGAGGCCGTGTCCAGACTTGGGCTTGGGATCCAAGACCAAGGTCATCGGCACAGATGACCCCTCTGCTGGGCTGGCACCGTTAAATACCCAGCGGTTGAAGCTCCCCTGCAAACCAGCCTGGCTCCCCAGAGCCCTGGATCCATTTCTGAAAGGCTTGCTCTAAAAATAGCGTGGAGGGGCAGCTCGGGTGTTAAATATGGATGACTCTGGGGCACGGTGGCGAGCCTTTGATATGGACGTGTGTGCGTGTGCCGGGGGCTGAATTGATTCATTAATTTGCATCGGGGGCCTCCGGACCCAGAAGGCTTCTCTCTGAACCAAGATGCATTTCCGCAAAAGGCAGTCAAGGTGGGGCGGCGGGCTGCACCTTGTTTGGGATTCTTTTTTTTTTTTTTTTGAGTTGGGTTAACTTGTTTGCATTGTAGACTTTGAATTTTATTTTAATTCTTTCTGAATTGGCTGAGTTGGCAGTGACTATGAATGTGATGCAGATAAGTGCCACGGTTGAGAAGGGAGGTGGTCCCCAAAAGCTCATGCATGTGACAATACAGGGGGGTTTCGAGGGGACATGATTGGGTAACGAGAGCCTTAACCCAATCAGGGCGTTAATTGCACAACTGTGTGGCGAACCTCTGAAACGGTGAGCCCCGAGCCAACTTTTCCTCCTCTAAGATGATTTTTGGCAGGTCTCTTTGTCATAGCAGCATAACGCTGACTGATACAATGACCATGACTGAACCTTATTTTTTTTTTCCCAAGAGACGTATGGGGAAACGCACTTTAAATGGACTTGACATTCCCTCATGGCGCAGACCAGAGGAATACAAATGGTGGCTCCTAGTCCATACAGAGCCTGGGGCCGGCTTTATGTCACCTGTGAGGTAAGAATGTTTTTAACTTGGTTAGATGATGAGTGACACAATCAAGAGAAGAAGAATAGCCATTATATCAACAGTTACTCTTTCTACATGATCTAGCGGTCACGTTCCTTGGTCTTTGGTCTGAAAACTTGAAAAGCGTGTCCGTAAAAATCTGCTCGTGAATACTTACGGCTCACCGTGGCCGAATCTGGGAGGGAGCTCCAATGTCCTCCAGCGTATCGTAAATACACAAGAGGAGACGCGGACAAGCGGCGTGTTATTCAGCGGTAAAGGGAAATAAAGCATCGAGTGGGAGGTGAGAAAATGTTTGAAAGGCTACATAGTATCTCCTTCTAAACAGATGACATTGTGCAGGCATAAGTTTTTTGACATTTTTCATCTTTTGGTTTTAATTAACAAATGTGTTTTATTATCACGCACCACATATGACATTCCTATATATATATACACACACATTCTCATGTATGCATTCATGTATTCATACACGTACATTCACACATGTGCACACTCGTACATGTATGGTGCGGTGTGCTGTGGATGTGACGCATACCCCAGAGCTCAGGTGTGAGACAATGCAAAAAAGGTTCAGAGCAGAAATGACTGGGTTGTGAGAGTTTTAACCCAATCAGTGAATGAATCCCATGATGGGATTAATCGGGTGGTAACCAGAGGCAGGTGGGTGTGGCTGGAAGAGGGGGATTCCCTGCACCACGCTCTTCCGCCGTGATGTCCTGCCTCACCTTGAGCCCGAGGATGCAGCCCTGGACTGCGACCTCTGGGACCGTGAGCCCCCAAATAAACTTTTCCTCCTTTACTACGATTTTTCTGGATGGTTCTTTCCCAAAGAAAGGTCCCTGTTTTAAAGAAATCACTTCATGCCAAATAGCTCATAAGTGTGTCAGACTGAACAGGCTACATGGTTTCCTCCCAAATTCTCCAATTCGTCTTTTCCGCATCACAAAAGCCCTTTGGGACCTGATACCAAAGGTGTATGGGCAACAATATCCAAATTTTAGAGAATTCCATCCACTTCAGAATGTAATCCAGCCGGGCAGAGTGGCATAAGACTGTCCTCCCTGTGACCTGGGAGGCCGAGGCAGGAGGATTGCACATTGGAGGCCAGCCTCAGAAACTTAGCGAGACCCTGTTTCAGACCCTGTGAGATGTTGTGAGTCACTAGGCGTCAGAGTAATGCAACTGGAGAGGGGAAAAAAGACAGAAATCTAAATAATCAACTAGAATTTATCTCGCTGTTATCTTTGATGAAAAATTGGAACCCACTGTGCTTTTTCTTGCTCGCAGGTAGGCATGCAGTTGCTAGGACATGGTTTAGGGCAAGAATCATAGAACTTGTAATGCACATGGGGTCTCATGGTCAAGGCAAGGTGGCAATAAAACATCAAAGTCAAAATTACATCCTTTGCCACAGTTTCATCCTTCTTTGTGGCTGAGTAATATTCCCTGTGTAGACGTACCATGTTTTCCTTATCTATTTTTCGGTTGAAGGGCATCTATTTGTGAATGGCTTAGCCATTGTGAACTGAGCTGCTCTAAACACTGATGTGGCTGTGTCCCTGTAGGGTGCTGATTTGAAATCCTTTGGGTATAAACCAGGGAGTGGGATGGCTGGGTCGAATGGTGGTTCCATTCCTAGTTTCCTGAGGATTCTCCATGCTGCGTACTCTACTGTCGTGTATAAATAATCTAGAACAAATTTATTTAAAAAGGAAAAAAATGGTATGAAGTTCTATTAACCTTCTGTATCTCTGACACTCAGGTCCGTGGATTTCTAAAATATTAGAATCATATAAAACAGATGCGCCCAGGTCAAGTCACATGCCTCACCCCAAGGAACGTCTCCTTCCATAGACTCGCCACCCAGTGAAGATTCATTGGAGGAACTTTTAAAAAAATTCCCAGCCAGTTCTGCAAGCCACACGGCCATGAAGACGTTTTGCAGGACTCAGACAAGCACCCTGGCCTGCAGTATCTGCCGTGAAGAGGCACCCAGCACCGACTTATCAGTCAAGCGCGACCTCGAGACTCACGACCAAATTGCAAAAGCTCTCTGGGGCTTGTCAACGGCCTGATTTTGGCAGAAAATACTGAAGGAGAAATCAGGGATGAACGGATTCTCCGCGGAGCTCTGCACCCGGTGACGGATGGCGTTGGGGCTCTGTCCCGGGGAGTGACTTATGGGGGCCCGCTAATGGGGGCCAGAGGTCGGGGTCCTGGTGGCTGTCTCTCTTGTGCATGCTCCGAGGCGGCCAGATTCCTTTCGAGACGATGAATGGGCCGTGCCCAGGAGCGTACAATGCCCAGGTCTGAGGAGCCACGGTGCCCCCGTGTTGGCTGCTGTGGAGGAATCTGCAAGGCAGGTTGGCCGAGACGTGCACTGCTTTAATTCTGTCTCCCGTGCTCACGTTTGCGTCTTTACCTGGTGGGAACCTGGAAGGTACCGCAGAGGACCTGGACGTGGCTTCTGGGACCTTGGCCAAAAAAAATCTAAAAAGACTCTGATCATCATCCACATCCCCTGGCTCCTGAGCGAGACTTCGGGCAGGGAAAGCTGAGCGCATCTCGAAAGGAGCTGCTTTGTATTTAACCAGACTGCAAAAACCATGCTCTCGACCCTCCCCCAAATCCGCTATTGTCCACTTAAAAGGCTCGTTGACATTTGTATTTTCATTACGTGACGGGTCCCCTGCACGGCCATGCCTCTCCGTGTCCACCCTCTCCCTATCCGAGTCCCCCAGGAGACGCAGACCTCATTTATTTATCCACCGAGCTCACGGGCCAAGCCATTATGCTCCTAATCCAATAAAGACGGATCAAGTCAGCAAAGGAACTCCCTAATTTCTTGTTAAGAGCGAGCGACTCTTTGGAAAAAAAAAAAATGCACGATGCCACGTCTCCCCGTGGCGTGTGCCCAGAGGGTCCTGCGATGAGCTATTTGCAAAAATAAGACAAAATAGAAATCCCCAACGTCGTCGTCCCCCAAAGAGCCTTTAGGGTGAAATAATGGAGGCTACAAATGCTCTTCTCGAGGAAGGTGTTGGGACCTGGCTCCTCTTGCACTTCCGAGTGGCAGGCCACCTGCAGGCCACAGGAATCGTCCTAAATCGGATCACGGTCGTTAATGAGTCGTCATTAAACCCCAGTGGGTCCTGTGCCGGGCTGGGCTGCAGGGCGGTGGGTGCTGATGCAGAAAAATAGATGCTGCTGGGCTTGTTCGGACTCATAAATCCACACGAAAATACCAGGAACTTATGGAAAAAAATGATTGTAGTAAGCACTTAGTAAGCGCTTGTTGTATACAAACATATGGAGCTCCCTGACCTTTTGATGGTAAAGCAGGTGCGTCCTCCTGGGGACTCCAAGGGGTGCAGTCAGACAGGAGTGACGGGAACACCATGCGGGATTCCCGGGAGGCAGGTGGCGGGGTCACCGCTGGACACTGAGGTCCACCTCCTGGTGCCCAGGGCCGGTGGACAGGCACAGTCACCTGCCCAGGGAATTAGGGCTTTCAACAAGCCCAACGGGAGCTGGATAGTGAGTGGGTTGTCGATCGGGGTCACTGTGCCCACGAGGGTCCCTCGAGTTGCAGTAGCGGTCAGGAAAAGTGGCCAGGCTGGCCATGGGGGGTCAGCGGTGGCTTCTTGACCATCCCGCGTCCCTCCTGCCTTCCGGCCTACGGTACCCACCTATGACACGTAGAATGGACATCACCTTGTACACCTCGCGGTACTCGAGTCTGAAATGTAGTATTAGTTTTTAAAACATCTCTCAGTCCCATGTTATAATACTCCAATTTAGTTCATAAAAATGGGCATACGATTTCATTAAGATTTTATGTCACACGCCTGTCATCCCAGCGGCTCGGGAGGCTGAGGCAGGAGGATCACGGCTTCAAAGCCAGCCTCAGCCAAAGGGAGGCCCTAAGCCACTCAGGGAGACCCTGTCTCTAAATAAAACGCAAAATAGGGCTGGGGACAGGGCTCAGGGGTTGGGAAGCCCTGAGTTCAATCCCTGGTACCAAATAAATAAAAACACAAATAAGCTTTTATGTCCTAGAGCAAATGACTTAAAAACTAAATTTTGGAAGATGCAAATAAAACGAAAGGTTGATTTAATCCTACCCTAGTTGTTCTCAAGGTCGTTAAAATATTTTTTTGTGGATTGATTGTAAAGGGTGAGGAGTCCTATGGCGGTGACCTGCGGAGCCAAAACAAAGCTCTCTATATATCCTGACGCAGGTCTGAAAAGGAGCCGTATCTCCTGGTTTAAACGTGACCCCGTGTATCCACTGTATACCGAGACTTCAGGGCACGCCATAAATATGGATGACTGTCAGGTTTGCATTTGAAAAATAAATGAAAGAAATGACAACAAGCAGATTTCAAAGTGGATTCCGTAAATGGGGTAGAGGTGGGCTGTACCACAGCAGACTTTTTTTTTTTCTGATGATGCTATTATTAGACAAAAAATAAAACAACAACAGAAGACTTATGCCATGCTTTGTCACCGTGACCCAGATACCTGGCACAGGCAACCTGGAAAGGTATTTATTTGGGCTCTGGGTTTCGGGATTCTCAGTCCGCATGATTGGTCGGGTCCATCGCTGTGAATCCAGGTGGCGCAGAACAACATGGCGGAGGGGAAGAAGATACTCTGCTCCTAGTGGCTGGGAACCAGAGAGAGACGGAGAGAGAGGGGAGGATTAGGGAGAAGGTAAACCCTCCCAGGTCACCCCCCATAACCTACTTCCTGCACGAGGTCCTGCCTCTTAGTGATGCATTCAGCTACCAATGGATTCTGCACTAAAGAGCTCTCAGGATCCTGTCGCGGCAGCCAGACCCAGGATGGCACAGAGAGGGACAGACTGACAGCAGTATCCACCTGGTTGACCTCCCCCTCATATCAAAGATGCCCAGGCACATGCTGGTACTGAAGGGACCGGGTCCCCGTGGGTCATGGAGCCCCCGTAGCACTGGGATGGCTCTGTCGGTCTGCAGTATGCAGGGGACCATGGTCACGGTCATTACCCAGGGGCACGGATGGGTCTTGGGACTCCGGGTAGCTGTGGTCAGATCGACCAGAGGACCCAAGATGTCGTCATTTAAAGCACCTTCGCTCTCCTTGAACATCACCCAGGCTCGTGGCTACCTAGGGAACCGCTGGTTTGCAGAGGCTCCATAACTGTATACGGTTCAGCCTCTACCCGCTCTGCACCTGATTGATTGATGATTGATTGATTGATTGACTTTGGTTCCAGAGATTGAGCTCAGGGGCACATAACCACTGAGCCTTTTTTATCTATCTATCTATCTATCTATTTATTTTGAGATAAGATCTCACTAAGTCACTCACAGCCTCCCTAAATGGCTGAGGCTATCCTTGAACTCTCAATCCTCCTGCCTCAGCCTCCCAAGCCTCTGGGATGCTCCCCATATTTTAAAATCAGAGAAAGGAGTCTTCAGGTATATAATTCTGGGTCAAAATGGATTAATGTGTGTGTACATAGGAGAAAGGGTTACTAAATTCAAAAATCTTTAACCCTGATGGAACAATTTTGGAGTCTCTTAGGCCAAAGACACTCAGGGATCAAAGCCATGATTCAGCCCAAGCCAGAAGGTACGACGTGTGTAGCATATACATTCTCAACCCCAGAGGAAAAACAGCTCATCTATAAAGTAAGAGAGATGGTCTCGTTGTGCTTAAAATTTTCCGTAATGCAACATGATACGCCAGGGCAGCTCAAAGTGGATATCTCATTTATTATGATTTTTTAAAAAAATGGCTGCGGTCTTGCCGCGCTCATTGAGATAACTAGAAGCGAGATCCATTCCGTCAACGCCCTGATGCATGCACCTTGGCGACAGAACTTGATGCTACATGAAATGGGTCGTGTTTCTCTGCATCAGGATGAGAGAAAACTTGCAGCCCAAAACCACAGTCGTTATCAGCATCAATACCGTGTAATCTGATCGCACCGAGAGCAGACGTACCTTTTATTATTTTTGCCTAGATGGAAAAATCCATCAATCTGCTTCTCCTGAATCCAGGCAGTAAGAAGACAGGAATTGGGGGTAAGCAGATTGACGGATTTTTTAGTCTAGGTTGGTTGGCCGACTTCATGGCTCTGGCCCAAGGGGAGCAGAAGAAAATGGCGGCAGGGCCTGGAGGAGGAGAGCAGCTTAGGACAGGGCACCAGGGAGCAGAGAGAGCTCTGCTCACCAGGGACAGGACAGAGACCCCAAAGGCACAGCCCAGGGACCCCCTCCTCCAGCCACACCCAACCTGCTGCAGTCACCACCCAGTGAGTCCATCCAAGTGGATTAATCCACTAAACAGAACCCAGTTCGTAATCTAATCATCTCACCTCTGAACACTCTTACATTTCTTTATAACATGAGCTTTGGAGGACGCCTCATATTCAAATCATGATACTTTTCTAACGTAGATTACATCTGACCCATTCCTATGATTTTTTCCTTTAACCTGTGTGGCGTGTCATTATTATGTCCCATCGAGTTCTAAGCTGGAGGGGTAGGAAGAGATTCCTGGTGTCACGGACCCCACAACCCAGTAACAGAGGCAGATAAATGAATGATCGTGGCACATGACCAAGGGCAGGAAGACCCGGCGGTGGAACGCTGGGTGTGTGAACTTGAGTTGGACACACTGCTTGGACGAACGCTTGTCACGCCCCTGGGACTTCTGATAGGCACATGTCACAGAATGAAGAGGAGACATGCCAGGACTTGCCTCTGTGGACCACCTTCACGAGAGCAAAGAGGAGGAGAGCCAGTTGCCTTCTTGGGCCATTTTATATAAGTGAGTTTGGGCATCGGGCGCCATTTTGTCTGAACGGGACATGGCATCTTGGATGTCAGTCTGCCATCTAGGGCTTGTCCATTTTACTCATCCATTCATCAGTGCGGGGTCTCTCTCTCCATTTCATGAGTGACCTGCATCATCAAATCTCTTGCTCTATTTGTTCTTTGAAAAGATCCATTTCCATCACGATTCTCTATCTCAGTCACGATGGCCACTTCCTTGTGATACGATTCAGGGTTTGTGTCGTCAGGACCAAGAGAGGTGGCTGTGAAAAGCCACCTTCACCTCTTAGTACCTCTCCCTTCCCATCATCAGATCCAACCAAGCCACTCATGCGTGGAATCACAAGTCTTCATATTAAACCAGCGAAGACCACCATGTTTCTTTTACTGCACACGAAGCACACTCTTCTCTAATAGAAAGACGTATTTTTGTGGCAAGCAAAGGAAGTGTTTCTCCTCTAAGTTTCAAGGATTTTAGGAAACCAGCTTAGAAATTTCACTTCTGTGTGTGGACTTGGGCCCCTACTGGATGGATGGATGGATGGATGGATGGATGGATGGATGGGTGGACGGGTGGACAGGTGGGTGGGTGGATGGATGGGTGGACAGGTGGGTGGGTGGATGGATGGATGGATGGATGGGTGGATGGGTGGGTGGACAGGTGGACGGGTGGGTAGGTGGATGGGTGGATGGATGGATGCATGGGTGGATGGATGGATGGATGGGTGGGTGGATGGATGGGTGGGTGGGTGGATGGATGGATGGGTGGATGGATGGATGGAAGGATGGTTGGAAGGAACTCAGATCCCAAGAAAACAAAATCTAGAGAATAGACCCAAATCCATTAGGTGAAGTTAAAGAAGAGTGAACAAATACACCCTGATTCTGGAGAGGGAATTGATGCTGGAGTTACCAGACTGCACAACTGAGTTTTCCTTTCTTCAGAGAATATGTCACAGATGGTGCTCCAGGAGAAGTTGCAGTAGGAAGCCCACCGTATTTCCAGCCCCAAGAAATGGAACAGAATAGTGACGGGATACATACCAAGAGGAAATATGCAGAAGGGGAGAAGCTCAAGTTCTGTGTATGGATTCTATTCAACTGTTGAGCTTACCCCCAGCTTGTGCTATGCAGAGACAGAAAGTTCCAGACGTCAATGACAGAAAGGAACTGAGATTCGATTTGCTGTCCAGAGACTGTGTAGGAGGGGGGAATGCAGTCACATCGATCATCTTACAGAGCACTCGTGGGTGGGCACACACTTACACAAAAACCCACAAAAGCAACACAAGTGAATAGAATCCCAAATCACACAACGTAGCATTTCCAATATTGAGGATAAAATTCTAAGATGTTCAACACGAAATGAAAAAGGACTTTGTCATCCATCTTTAAGGGAATGAGCAACCAGCAAAGTCCCTGACACCATCATCATCACCATCATCATCATCACCACCATCATCACCACCACCATCACCACCATCATTGTCACCACAACCACCACCGTGACCACCTGGTCATGGAAGGGACATTCCCTCAACCAAGATGGCGGTCCTGTACTCCTACAACTTGATCACTGAAGAGGCATCTCCTCAACCAAGATGGCGGTCCTATACTCGTACAACCTGGTCATGAAAGGGACATCTCCTCAACCAAGATGGCGGTCCTGTACTCCTACAACCTGATCATATAAGGGGCATCTCCTCAACCAAGATGGTGGTCCTGTACTCCTACAACCTGATCATAGAAGGGACATTCCCTCAACCAAGTTGGTGGTCATGTACTCCTACAACCTGATCATGGAAGGGGCATTTCCTCAACCAAGATGGCGGTCCTATACTACTACAACCTGATCACAAAAGGGACATTCCCTCAACCAAGATGGCAGTCCTGTACTCCTACAACCTGATCATAGAAGGGGCATCTCCTCAACCAAGATGGTGGTCCTGTACTCCTACAACCTGATCATGGAAGACCATCTCCTCAACCAAGATGGTGGTCCTGTACTCCTACAACCTGATCATGGAAGGACCATCTCCTCAACCAAGATGGCGGTCCTGTACTCCTACAACCTGATCATGGAAGAGACATCTCCTCAACCAAGATGGCGGTCCTGTACTCCTACAACCTGGTCATGGAAGGGCCATCTCCTCAACCAAGATGGTGGTCATCTACTTCTACAACCTGATCGTGGAAGGGACATCTCCTCAACCAAGATGGTGGTCCTGTACTCCTACAACCTGATCATGGAAGGGACATCTCCTCACTCTTGTAGAGTTATATTCATTAGGTGGAAATTGTGAAGTCCCATCCAAACACAGAGGGAGAGAATTACCAGCGTCTTATTACTCAGTGAGTGTGGACCATTAGGATCCATTTGAGGAGCATCTTAGCACACACACCATCCCCATGGCTCTGCCAGGTTCTCTGTGAGATGATAAATGAAAAGCACTTAGCACCGTCCTTCATACATAAGAAGCAATCAAATAAGAGTGGGCTGTGTCTACATCCTCTGCCATCTTAAGAGTTATGTCTGCTGTAGATGGGGTTTAAGAAAAGTTATATAAAAATATATCTGAGAATTATTTCCAATGCTTCCAACGATAGAACGCTCACCATGGCAATCAGATTTACTTAGACCTATTTATAAAGTTTTGGCTCTAATAGGATAATAGAAATGAAATAAAGTACACTTTTCCTCTTCTGCTTAGCTTTCAGGAAGGATAAATCCATATCCAACTGTGTATCCTTGGAGATAAATCCCAATAACGGAAGATGGATCAGCATTTATACTACACCATTGTTTACGGCACATATTTTTAAAGCATGAACCATTATTAAATTTTTAATGAGGCTTTCTGATGGAAAAAAAGGCAAAATAGATTCACGGGGAAAAAAATCTCAAAATGTTTAAGGAGGCAAGCAAAATTCTATAACATGAAGAAAAGCCCTATGTATACTTTTAACTGATCTATTGGGAAAGAATTCACACACCAAAAAATTGACCCACTTATAAATAAATGTAGTTATTTTTGGTATATCCAGTCATATCATGATCGACATGATTAATAGGAATCCACGACGCATTTTGTAGGATGACGAGTCCCGATTCAAAATGTTTGGGACAAGAAGTGTCCCAGAGTGTCAAAAAGTCTGAAGACTCAACCAGGAAAGAATCTTGTTCCAGTTCACATTGGCTAAAGCTGGTTCCCACTGACTGTTGACCAGAGATGGAGCCCTGTGACACGTGGTCTTCACCAAGGGACGCCTCCAAAGATGGCGGGTGGCATCTCTCACTGGAGGCAAATGAGAGATGACGCAGGAGATGGAATCCTAATCTTGAGAGTAGCGTCTCCTCCAGAGGGCAGCTGAACTGCCCCCACCCCCCCACCCCCGCTTAAGTTGACTTAAATGCATGAATCCACAGTGGTCATGTGACTCTCAAAAGTTCCCATCATGAACATGATTGGGACTTTAGCTTATGATGCTTACGCAGGAGCACTTCCTGTTTTCTGTGGACACAGAAGGATGAAGGTGTGATGGTCAGAGAGCTGCAGCCCTTTTGTCACTATAAAGAGAAGGGGGCCTGAAAATGAAGTCAAATCTCCACAAAAAGAAAAGACAGATGACATCTAGGAGATGGGAATTCCCAAACTCAATGACCTTGACCTTGCACTAGGTTCTCTCCTTCCAGCCCTTTGGATCACCTGAAGTTCACTATGGTCCCAGAGTCATTGAGGCACAAGAAGAGACCCACGTCTCACTGATAGCCATCTTTGATGGCACCACACCACACAAAGACAGTCACACCTCACACCTACACTATTATTTCCCTATATCACCCTTTCTAGAGAGCACGCAAGCTGCTCCTGCCTTGTTCTGTCTACATTTTGGCCTATGAAAATATTGCACCATCCAAATAGCCATGAGCCGTGTATGACGTGGACCTTGCCACCAAACCCACGCCAAACATGTCTGCGTCTTTCTTTATTTGCAGTTAATAAAGAGTTTTGAAGGAGACCATGGTCTTAGTTGTCCCAGATCATGGGCCTAATGGAAGGAGCATGGTTTTATTTGCTTTCTATCTCTACAAGCCCTTTTGATTACGGCATTTGATTTTTTTTTTCACTCTAGCGAAAATCCTTCTATCAATCAGGAACTAGATCCCCTGGCTCCTTTTAGGTAATGACTTGTCTGTCTTACAGGATAAAAGACTAGGGACATTTTGTGGCCATATTTCCCCAGCCTGAATACTGGGAAGATTAGCTATTTAAGGTCTTTTGGCAATAGGTAGCCCCAAATATTTAGCTAGAGACTGGTCTGAGCAGAATTCTGACTGTGACATCATATTTGTCACAGATCCCCAAGGATTTCATATTATAGAGCTTATTAATGACGATCCAGCACTCTGGGTGCCTATTTAAGATATCTGAATCTCCGTGGTGGCCAAGCAAATGACTCCAAATTTCTACGTTAATCAGGTGAGAGATGATTTTACGGTTTTATTATTCATAATATTTATTTGTCAAAGGGAGACCATGAAGCAAATTGCATGCAGAGTTACTGTGCGACTCTTAATAGAAGGTGAAATTTAAACATATTAAATAATGTCTGGTGTCAGACAACCCAAGAGCGATACCGTGATCTCCATTAAAAGATAAAGTGGAGTCAATGATGACGGCGGAGTCGAATGCCCTCTCGGCTTTGGGACTAATGAAACCGTATGATCTATCTGTCGTCCTTTGCCACCGAGACGCTCAGGAAGAAATCACAAGATGGTCACCTTTGCTCCCATTCGACTTCCACAGTATAATAAAACCACTTTCCGGGAGACGCCCTGCCCTGGACATTGAGTGTGTAAATATTCTATTCTCCCAGAGATTTGGACTTTGGATAATTCCGCCGTATTCTGAAATGGATCCCCGTAAAACACGCCCCACCGTGCAAAATTCTGATCTCTGTTACTTGGTGAACGTCCCTTCCTGAAAGTCACGTCGAGACCAACTTGATGATTATCGGGGGGATACCGGAGCCTCGTCAATCCCGATGGGAATTTACTTGATTCACTTCCTTTTCTTTGATGAATTTTAAGGTGTGACAAACGTTATTGCTTCTGTGCAGAATATCATAATAATTGAATGTGATTGTGTAGCTGATCATTTTAGGAAGCCCCGGTCAGTCTGAGATGATTTCTAAATAACATTCGCAGTATTTCTAATTAAGCATGTAATTAGGACGATATCGCCTACGTTTACTTGAAAAAAACATTAGATAATGGGAGCGTATTTCCAATTGGGATGTGCTTGGCCAGACCTTGCAAGCTACAGTGGGGTAGAAAGAACCCACTGCATAGAACTTCCTTATTCTTAAACTTAAAATATTTGGAATTACCTAATCAATAACTTCTAGTATTTGCTGTTAGGAATAAATCTGATTTTGCCGGGTGCAATGGCCCACGCCTGTCATCCCAGCGCCTCGGGAGGCTGAGGCAGGAGGATCGTGAGTTCAGAGCTAGCCTCAGCCAAAGTGAGGCCGTAAGCAACTCAGGGAGACCCTGTCCCTAAATAAAATGCAAAACAGGGCTGGGGACGGGGTTCAGGGTTCGAGTGTCCCTGAGTTCCATCCCTGGTCTCCATCCCCCATAAAAAAAGAAGAAATCTGATTTTTAGAAGGATATAAAGGGTCTTGCAACTGACCTAAACTTATTCCAAAATCACATTTCAATCTCTTTATGCAGTTATTGAATACATAGTTTCCAAATCAGCTACTTGGCTCCTCACCAGCCCTCAGAGGTTCCCAGAACCACCCTCCTTGGCCTGTTGGGGGGTCCCAACGGTGTATTTCTTAATTCATCCCAAATATCAAAGTCCTCCCTTGCTCCGAAGGACTCTCGATCTGGGAACTGTCTCCAAGGTCACTGGGGACACGCTCCTCCATTGCAATCGCTAAATGACTTTATTGGAAGGTAAATCTCGGAGCCCTCCAGGGAGTCGGAATTGAAATTCCGAGAGGAGGCTTCGTGCAGGAAAACAAGTGTCTCCCAAGGAACCCAGCCCCAAGATGATGGAGGTGATATCGCCCGGACAAAGGTCATGAGAGCCATTTGTCATCGAGGGGACGTCCTCGTCCTTTTGCACGAGCTGCCTTAGAAAGTTTCCTGTTTGAGCATCAAGTGGACCGTATCCCGCTCACACCGAGACTCGAATTCTGTTGAGATCAAATAATGCTCTTTTGCAAAGCTTGAGTCGCGTGTCACTTTGCTCAGGAAGAGAACCCGGACCTTCCCACTGGGAGACGACCTTCCCGTGTTCTGCTACAGCGCAACGCCTTGCGATTTCTCTTCAATGCACGCTCCTGATCGTACCTTGCATTGTTTTCTGGGTGTTTGCTTTTCAACCTTAATTACCCTGCCACGTTCCATTCCCTGCAAGACGGACCCAGACAAATAGCTGCTCGATGAATTAATCATCTGCACCAGTGGATCCTCAAATATACACTGGGATCAACCCGTAAATTATCACAAGAGTCCCTCAAATATTGTCACTGCCACATCAATAATTCAGAAGGTCTACATCGCAGGTTCCGCCGTCCTTCCACAGAGTCTCTCACCCCCGGTGACGAGATTGGATACTTTAATATGAACAGATTTAAGGGATGCATTTCTATTTCCAGCCTCGCGTTCAAATTTAACATTTTGCTCAGCAAAATGCCGATGCGTTACCCCATTGGGTTAGGAAGAATCTTATCGCTGTGAACAAAAGACTGGAGGAGAGTGATTGAGAGGAGGAGAAGTTGATCTGGGGCTCACGGTGTCCGAGGTCCAGTCCCTGGTGGCCGACTCCATGGCTCTGGCCCAAGGGGAGCAGAACAAGATGGCGGCAGGGCCTGGAGGAGGAGAGCAGCTCAGGACAGGGCACCAGGGAGCAGAGAAAGTTGGGTGACCAAGGATAGATATAATCCCCAAGATCATGTCCCTTGTGACCTGCCTCCTCCAGCCACGTCACATCGTCCTATAGTCACCATCTTTAATCCATCCAAATACCAATGGATTAATCCACTAACCCACTAAACAGGTTGCAAATGTCATCGCTGCCTAAAATCTTCACCTTTGAACCTTTCTGCCTTGGCGATTATGCTTTTAAAATCTGAATTTCCTGGGGGCCATTTCTAGATCCACACGACAGCACCCGTTCCCTTGACCAGCCGCTCTGATGTATCTTGCCGAGTGCTTGTGCGACGGAGGCTTCTCCGCGTGCAGCGGGCGTTCATCCGTGCAGAAATCTCCCTCTAAGACAACTAATTATCTTTTCAGACAAAAAGCATAAGCAACAGTTAATGAATTTGCTAATTGTTTTTGCATCCTTCGGAGCTTTGTTCCGTCTTTAGTTGTTCAAAATACTGTAATTAAGGGGGAACCATGAACAGCTTAGTTTCAGATTGCTTTTTTCATTGTTTTTCTTTTTTTTATACAAGTCCTTTAAGCACATGAAAAAAGAGAGAGAAAAAAGAGGAAAATACTCATTCCTTGAGCCTCTCTTGGGGTTTGATGAGCTCCTATGGAGACCACACTCCTGAAATCAATATGGAGGGTCCTCAAAAGACTAGGCATGGGACCACCAATGTGACCCAGCTAGACCACTCCATGTTATTTATCATAAAGGATTAAAATCCTCAAAATATAGGAATATAGGAATCACCACCAGCCCAGAGGTCTATAGATAAATATGAGTGCAGAAAACATGCTATGTCTATACAATGGAGTATTACGCAGCCCTAAAGAAAAAAAAAACAAAATGATGTCATTTTGAGGAAATTGGAGGGAACTGGAGACCATCATGTTAAGTGAAATCAGCATATTGAGAAGGTCAAGGGTTATATGTCTTGTCTTTTCTAGGGGAAGTAAGAAGAGAAAAAGAGGTGACTGCATCACAATGCACCCCACTAGTATGTGTAACTGTAATGCACCCATGAAAATATTTTTATAAAAACGGGGAAATCCAAAGTCCTGTTCTCAATCTCACAGGCTCAAGGGATCCCCCTGCCTCCTACTCCCAAGAAGCAGGAACTATAGTCAAGGTTGGGATCTCAAATGTCCCCCAAACACTCAGGTGTTGGAGGCTTGGTCCCCAGGGCAGCCATGTTCAGGGTTGGGGCTCTTGGGAAGTGATTGGGTCGTGACGACGCTGACCTTCTCTATGGATTGATCCATTGAGGTAGCTCCATGAACCACGGGCAGAGGGTGGGAAGTGTGCGAGGTGGGACTTGGTTAGTGGCAGTAGGTCCCGGTAGGTAATCCCTGGAGACTCTACCTTGTCTTCATCCCCTTCCTCAAAGCCATGGAGACCCCCATCCGTGGGCTGGAGCTCTGAAGCTTCAACCCAACAGAATCTCGCAATTTCTCCTCCTCAAAGTTGCTTTTCTCAGGTGTTTTGTTACAGTGATGAAAAGCAGAACATCTGCCGGACGTCTTATCTGACCCACCTACGTGCCCTCTTCTGTCATGACTTTTTTGGACTCATTATCAAATTTTGTATTCAAAAATAGAGACAGTCCTCCTAAACACGTCCTGCCGTCTTCTTCTGGAGGACTGATGGACACGTTGAAATTAACAAGGGTCGGTTAGAACTCGTGTTCTTCCCACAAACAAGCCAGGTGGCTTCTCGGTCTTTTCCATTTTCACCCAAGTGACCAGCAGGTCTTATAGGGGGTCCTAGGGGGGACGAGTGGGTGACCATGGGAGGACTCGGTCTAAGCATCTTGGGGATGATCTGTATAAATCTGTCAGCCCTCCCCTTCTTACTAGGGTCTCCAACAGCACCGAGGACAGAGGAACCGGTTCCATATTGGGGTGGACGAGGACTGCATGATCCACTTCCCTCTCCTCTTTCACCTTGAGGCTGAGTGTCCCTTATCCTTTGTGACCCAGTGACACCTACTTGCTCTGTCCATTTCCTAAAGCCGGGACTCTGACAGCACTGCCCCGGAGGGAGGGCGCTTCCTGGATCCCAGGTCCTCCTGTGACATCCGCTTTGCACTGGGTTCCACCTTTTGGTCCACACCGCCTGCTCCCGGCCGCCATTTATATGCTCAATGCTTGGCGCTTCTGGTAGAAAACCACTGACTTTCAATTTTCTTGAATCCGGGACATTTTGTCCCAAAAGTTTTTTGTTTTATTTTGTTTGTTTGTTTTTGTTTTTGTTTTGATCATTTTGCACGTTTGCTGTTCATTACATGGTGGACCTTGAGCAGGTCCCGCTTGGTGCTCTGATTTACACAGACTGCATCCTGTCTCACGCACCCCGGAAATCATTGCCTGGAGGTGGTTCAATAACTAATTTATCCTCCAACCTAATTCTTTTAATGATGTATCCATCACGGCCCCTGAAAAAGCTCGTGTCAAATGAAAAAAAGAAAATTCAGCTTGGGATGGAATTTAATTAATTGATACACCATTCGTTTTATCTTAATGAACACCCACTCGTCCAGCTGAGCTGAATACTTATGAACATGCTCAGATTTCGGGTCTGGATCTCCCGGATCAAGGAAAAATATAGACGAGTGAATTAAAGAGAAAAAGGAAAAAAGAATTGCCCACTCACGAGAGCTAGGTCATGCTTTATTTTTTATCAAGGGGTAGGGACAGGAAAAGAGGAATTAAAAAATGAGGGAATAGCAATAGTTTAGGGTACGTAGGTCGAGCAATTTGTGAGATATTCGAAGTACGTGACCAAAAAAAAAAGTGATAGATATTTAAGAAGACAGAAAGGTTAATTACCTTGATTTGATCAGCACACACCGTATCCAGGTATCGGATCCTCACCACTCTGCCCTACACCGATGTTTGACAGTGTGTTCTTCAAATACAGTGATTTTTGAATGGAAAAGAAAAACCCCTCAAATGAATACTCTCTGAAGAGGGAAACTGGAAGAAAAGCTGGTTTCGACTTTAGTCTTCTTGCTTCTGAATTAATTTGCTCAGCCAAAGGCAACCTTTCGTCTTTTTAAGCCAATCGTCTAAGGCGTTTGTTACAGTACCGGTAAGCTGACCAGTACAGTCCCCCTTCAGAATTCGGAAGTTCTTGTGGGCACAGAGAACCACGGAATCTTTCCAGAGTAAGTCTGCAGGAAGGTCTGGGTTTTGTCCCCAGAGACTTGGCCTTACTTCATTAGACCTTGGAAGAAAATGGCCTCCAAGGTTAAAATCCGCCTTTGATTCGCCACAGGGTGTCCGCAGCTGTTTGGTGATGGCCTCGTCTGCGACCATTGATTATTTTCTGCTGTTAAGACCTCGGCACTCTGTGCAGAATAGAGTCAAGGAAGACAAACCCGCTTTACTGATGACTTAATAAAGACAGGCGTTGTCAAAACGGTGGCACGGATCCCGCAGAGAGTCTCGGAAGAGTAAGAAAGAAAGAGAGAAAGCAGAAGACATTTGCTCACTGCGATAAACATGTCATAACTGAGCGGTTTTTGAAAACCCTCTTGGATGAGCATATGGCGTGTGGGTCTTGGGAACCGGGAGAATTCAGAGAACGTTCATCTATTCCTGCCATTTAAATCGTATTGATGGGTTGAGACGGAATGAAGGGGGAGATGCAGAGCAGCTTCAAGAACTCGGTGGAGTTTCCCGGGTCATGCACCCTGGTTGGGAAGAGGAGGAGAGAGAAGGCACCTTCCTGTCAATCAAAGTGGCGCGGGGGTTGGGTGGGTGCTAGGAGGGTTGGGAAGTCACGGACTTTAGAATAGACCATCGTCCGTGCACGGAGTCGGCGGTTGAAGGTGTCCTGTCTGCAGCTTTCATTCCGGTTTTTACTTCAAACTCCTCTTGTCCACTCGGTCCTTCTCTGCTGGAAGCTCCTCCGACCTCCGACTGCAGAGGTTGGGCACATGCCGTGGGCACCAGCCAAACCCCTGGTCCGTGGGTGCCCTCCGAGTCTGGCGGTGATGCAGAGATCGCGTCTCCCCAATTGTATTTTTCTTGCTTGGCCTCGGGCAGTTTGCAGAGAGAAGGAGCAAAATTATATAAAAAGAAGGCGAGCGGCACGTCTAGAAACCTAAGTACTGTTCTCACTTTTATTCTTGTGAGTCCTCCCCAGGCATCTCTGCTGGGTGATGGGAGTGGAGTCTACGGCCATGGGGGGATGACTCCATGGCTCTGGCCCAAGGGGAGCAGAACAAGATGGCGGCAGGGCCTGGAGGAGGAGAGCAGCTCAAGATGAATATTTAAGGAAAGTGTGATATCTATATACATAGTGGAATATTACTCAGCCTTGAAAAAGAATATGATTGTGGCATTTACAGGTAAATGGATGGATTTGGAGAATATCATGCTAAGTGAAGTTAGCCAATCACCCCCCCCAAAAAAAAAATACAGAATGTTCTTCCTGATAAGTGGGTGGTGATACATAAGGGGGGGGGGGTGGGAGATGGGAGAAATGGAGGAATTTTGGATTGGGCAAAGGAGAGGGAGGGGAAGGGACCAGGCGTGGGGATGGTGGAATGAGGTGGACATCGTTGTCCTAGGTACGTGAACGGGGCGACTCTACTTTGGGTACAGCCGGAGACATGAGAAATTGGGCTCCGTCTGTGTACATTGAACTGCTGTCGCGTATAACAAATTAGAACAAATGAACAACTTTAAAAAAAAAAAAAGAGGCTCAAACATTTATACAAGAAATATCCTCAAGTGCCCACTGGGAGCCTGAGATTGTATGAGGCTCCCAACGTGCATATGTGACCCAAAGGTGAGTGACATCTTCCCCGTGAATTCCAGAATCCCGTATTTCAGCACAGTTCAGTCTGTAAAGATGGTTTTCCACTCTGGGCCTCCAGTATCTTTCTTTGTCTCAAAGAGAAGAATTCTCCTTGAAGGCAAGTCTGTGCAGCTATATTCGAGGGGTGAGCACCGACTGCATGCGGTGCCCGTGTCCCTGAGTTTCCCGTTACTGTAACAAATGACCGGACGTAATCGACGAATCCAAGAAAAAAAGGTCTCGGAGGTCGTGGTTCACGACTGAGCAGATCCATTGCTGGGATGAGGCCCCAGGCCACGGTCATTTTAGGTGGAACTGCTTTCCCGACTCTCTTCTTTGTGCCGATGATTCTATCCAACACAGTTCTTCATTTGCATTTTTCATGAATATTAATATCGATATGATATTAATATTAATGATGTTGATATATTACCTTGGGACTAAATATACTCTGAATTTTCACTGTGTTTGGGAAAGGCTGGTGGGTGTTACCCAGTTCCCGGCAAAGTCTTGGTGGGACGCTGTCACCTTCCCCTAATTTAAAGTCTTAACAAGTGACATGATTGATCTAGAATAAATCATCAAGATCGATCTGACCGAGCTGATGGTCACGTAAGCCGCAATGTTTTTGGCTACAAAATGAAGCAATTAAGACGCCTATTGATCATCGTTGGTAAGAACACAAACGCATGTTCCCAAGGGGGAGAGTTCTGACGCTCTCGACGATGTCCCCCAAGCCATCGACACAGGAATCTTGTCTACGGATTAAACCATGTTGAAACGGTACAGAAAGGACCCGCGGATTCTTTGGCAGATGGAATAAACAGTAAAGTTTGAATTTTTTGACTGGAGAAAACCTTCCCGCAAAAGAGAGCGAGTTCTTCTGCAAATTCCTCAGGCATATCTAAAAGGACAGAGAATCATGGCGACATTAGGGACAAGCCGTGCTTGGGTCTGGCACAGAATCAGGGAGAAATATCACGGTGCAATGCGACCCCCATCCGTTTGGATCCCGTGCCCAGGACACCAACCCGATTTATGGAACCATCTCGTCGGGTGGAGGTCGGTCCCCAATTTTATGGTTAAATAAATCAGACCCAAGGCTCAGTGTTCCACCAGGTAAAATCGGTTCCACGCATTTTGTGGAAACGGTCAGGCCGACGAATTTAGCTGGAAATGGAGACTGTGGTGGGGATTTTGGAAAACTTAGTGCCACTGTTGAAGCAGGATGCCAAACCGTACAAGTGACCTGACCCTGAATCCCCCCCGTGGTTTTCATAAATATGGAACTTAGGTTAAAGAGAGGTGGACAGGGAGGCCCAAGAGGACCGGAGACCTTGGTGCACATGTGAGTTGATCCAGTGGAATTCTCTACCACGGTAGCTGGGTTGGATGTCTTCCCTTTCAATATGGCGGCCAGTGGCCACAGGTGCCATTGGGCGCTTCAAATGTGGCCACTGGGACGAAGGAAGCAGAGTTGCCACACACACACACATTGTAGCCGGGCGCAGGGGCACACACCTGTCATCCCAGCGGCTCGGGAGGCTGAGGCAGGAGAATCGTGAGTTCCGAGCCAGCCTCCACCAAAGTGAGGCCGTAAGCAACTCGGTGAGACCCTGTCTCTAAATAAAATGCAAAATAGGGCTGGGGACCGGGCTCAGAGGTCGAGTGGCCCTGAGTTGAATCCCTCCTACTCCTCCCCAGTAAAAAAAGAAAAATTGGAAGAATATTGAACAACCCGTATTTTTAGAATTTCACACATTTTCCTACCACACTAGGAAAAAAAAAAACTGCTTTTCTTGTTTAAAACTATGTTCATTTCCAGCCACCCAAATATGTCACCTTTACTTTTACGTGACTATCAGATATGATTCCTTCTTATATAAATGCATCATAACTGATTAAGCAATATCCATCCTAGGAGGTAAATTAATTCTGATCCTCCGAATACACTTTTTTGGATTATTTATCTCCCCATTTCTGCTTTGTTTCTCTGGGAGAAATTCCCACTATGACGTTCACACAAATTCAGGACATTTTTAAGGCTTTGTCACCTAGTTCTAGTTGGTCACCATTAATAAATGTCATACATGTTCATCCATGATCTGTCTTCTACCTGTATCCCGCCCAAATTGTCTATTTTTCACTATTTACATATCTCAATCTCGTCTTGAAGAACTTACCTGGCGTTTAAATATAAGCACTTTCGTTTTTTTTCCCGATGAATTGGACCATTTTCCCTGTATTCACGGAACTTACAAATGCTTTTGTAAATAGTGTTTAGAGACTCATCTAAAATTTTATTTCGCTGATTTTTTCCTATTGATTTTAAAAGCTCTTTGTATAGTAGTGGATCGATACCTGCAGGCTGTACGTGTAAAATGGTGTTTTCTGAATACTCGTTCTTTTGATTGTCTTCATCTTCTACGGAAAGTTCTCATTTCTATAGCAAAATCTATAAGTGTTTTATTTTTAATTTGAAAGGAAATATTCTGAGCCCTGCCTCGGAGCATGAGGCAGTATTACTGCGATTTTATTGGTGATTTAAAAAAAATACACCTCATCTCTTTCTTGGATTTCATAATGTATTGCAGGAAAAAAAAAAAAAAAGATTAATTTTGTGGGGAAGATACCAGGGATTGAAGTCAGGGGCCCTCGACCCCTGAGCCCCGTCCGCAGCTCTATTTTGCATTTTATTTAGAGACAGGGTCTCCCTGAGTTGCTCACGGCCTCGCTTTGGCTGAGGCTGGCTTTGAACTCGCGATCCTCCTGCATCAGCCTCCTGAGTTGCTGGGATGACAGATGTGCATAACTTTATGTGGAAGGAGCGGAGATCTTGACAACATATATAACCCCCAAAAGAGTTAACACCTGGTGTAGTGTGTGCACCTATCATCCCAGCAGCTAAGGAGGCTGAGGCAGGAGGATCACATGTTGGAGGCCAGCCTCAGCAATTTATCAAGGCCCTCAGCCACTTAGAGAGACCCTGTCTCTATATAAAAGTCAGAAAGGGCTGGGGACGGGGCTCAGGGGTGAAACACCCCCAGGTTCGATCCCTAATCAGAACAAGTGGTTTGCAAAAGAGAATCCCTTGTGAGTCAGGAAACCCACAGAGAGTCGCTCACGTGTGTGAGCAACCAGGTGGGGCGAGCCCTACGGTGGTCACCAGGACTTCTAGGGTTAAAGAGACTCGCAGAGCTCAGCGTTCAGGGACAGTGCTGTCCCTGGGAGCCACTGGTGATTATAAATGCTCTCTTCCGTGCCGGCCGTTAGCTACACGAGCCTGGGAATTTGGCTGCCAAGGCCAGAGAGCTCCGATTTCACCTGTTTTATGATGACAAGTGGCCACGGGTGACTTGGTGGCTCCAGATGCCACCAGGCAGGTGCAGAACAGGACCCAGAATCTTTGCAAAGTGTGGACTGAAGTGCAGATTCACCGAGGCTCTCTTCATGATGAAGTTGGATCCACACTTTGGAGAGAACCCATCGATCTCCCTTCTAGGAAATGCTTCGAAAAACTGGGAATGGAACCACCGTGTGACCCAGCTATCCCACTCCTCGGTTTACACCCAAGGGACTTAAAATCAGAATACCACAGGGACACAGCCACATCGATGTTTATAGCAGCTCAACGCACAATAGCTAAGCCATGGGACCAACCTAGGTGCCCTTGAACGGATGGATGGATAAAGAGAATGTGGTATATCTATACAATGGAATACTACTCAGCCATAAAGAAGAATGAAATGTGTCACCTATACACAATGGAATATTACTCGGGCATAAAGAAGAGCGGCCTTTGCAGGTAAATGGATGGAGCTGGAGAACATGAGGCTAAGTGAAATAAACCAATCCCCACCAAAACCGGAAGCAGAGAAACGAAGGAGGAACTCCTTACAACAGCGCCCCCTGCAGGGACTTTTTACATTTTTTTCACAGCCAGGAGTAAGAAGGAGGCTTGCCAGGCTCCTTCCTCAGAACTGTCAATCAAACTCTCCTCCCCAGGCGTGACTCGTCCTGGGGGAACCATGCAGACGGGGTTCCTGACTTTTGCAGGAAGGGGTGCGCTTGTCCCCAGATTGCAAACTGGGACATTGGTGGGTGTGGGTGATGGGAATCAAGAATCCCCCCCCAGACTCCTGCTCCTGGGTCCCTCCTGCTTTAGAACCTTTATCCTCAGGTCCAGTGTAGCAGGTGGGACTGGTCAGCATCCACGGGGACTCTGGGGAGGACTTTTTCCAATTGCACCGTGTCTCCCTGGACACCCTGGTGGGCGTCCATCTGCAGGGCGGGCAGTGAATGCTGTGACGTTCATTTCTTGTTCCTGAGAAGCGCCGTTGTCTTTGAGGTCTGTTCTGCTCAGGAACGAAAATAAAGTCCAAAGGATACGTAAGATTCACTGAGCCTTTTTATATATTTTTTTCATTCCTGACCTTTTCAAATTTTTGTGCAGTTGGACGTCCGCAGAGGCACACGCTCACCGTCTGACACCATCAGGAGATTTATTCCATCGGCAACAGGAGCAAAAACAGACCCCCCCTGGACAGACAGATGGACGGGAGCCCGGGCACTGGCCGGTCATGAGACAGCAGGAAGAAGGGGCTCGTGGTTTCAAGGGTCCACCGATCGCTCCTCTGTCCTCTCTGCTGAGTACCGTGAGTTGGGAGCTACCCACTTTGACATGTTGTTAGATAAGCAGCTACTTCACATTTATGTTTGTTTGGGGCTGAGTTCTGATGTCCCCCGTCACCTCGGATTCACATACGGAATTCCTAGCTCCACGGGGCATCATGGGGCACAGCTGTCATCCCAGCGGCTCGGGAGGCTGAGGCAGGAGGATCGCAAATTGGAGGCCAGCCTCAGTCAAAGTGAGATGCTGAGCAGCTCAGGGAGACCCTGTCTCTGAATAAAGTACAAAATAGGGCTGGGGGCGGGGCTCAGGGGTCGAGGGCCCCCGAGTTCAATCCCTGGTACCAAAAAAACTCTTGAGATTTTCGTTTCCTGTCCTCTGAAGAGGTGCCCCCCGCCCCCTGCAAACCAAGGACCGGTCCCTCGTCCCTCGTCCCTGCTGTCTGCAAAGTGGAAATGACTCCTGCTCTGACCTTTTCAGGGGAGGCTGACGGAACTCTGCCCAAGAGCCATCGCCCTCGGCAAGTAGCAGAAAGAAGACATTTTCGTGTGGTTCAAATCCACGACCAGAGCCCAACTGGCAAGAATTCCGGGGGAGGCTTCTCGTAAAATGTGGTTCCCAGCGCGGTGCCCGGGGCAGGGGACAGCAGGCTGAGATGGGATCACGGGGACCGTGCAGCTCAAGAGCTGGGGACCCCGTCCTTGGGCTTGAAGGGGGTCTTCGCAGGGAGCGCCCCACGTTCTTGAGCAGAGCTCAGAGGACCTGCCATGGTCACCTCGCCCAGGGGACACCGAGCACTCGGGGCTCTGAGAGGCTTCGCAGGACAGAATCCAGTGTGTCCCCAGTGCATAAGGAGTCAGGGTCACAGTGCAAGGGCTGAGGGAGACCCAGGCAGAGTTTGGGACGCCCGAGGTGGTCTTGTAGGGGACCAGGGACTTCGGGATGGATTCTGCACCGTCACAAAATGTGGCACCAGGTCCACAAGCCGACGGTGGTCCCAAAGGTGCCTCCAAAGCTCTCCAGCAATTTTTTGGTACCAGGGATTGAACTCAGGGGCCACTCGACCCCTGAGCCCCGTCCCCAGCCCTATTTTGTGTTTTATTTAGAGACAGGGTCTCCCTGAGTTGCTTAGGGTCTTACTGTTGCTGAGGCTGGCCTCCAACTTGCAATCCTCCTGCCTCAGCCTCCCAAGCTGCTGGGAAGACAGGCGTGCGCCACCATCACCCACGTAGGCTACCACCCGCTGTGGCTGCATTTGGAATGGACTCTGCTGCCTCTGGCCTGGTTCGGGTGCTCTGGGGACCCCCCTGACCCTCCCTGCTCCATGGCCTGCTGTCTGCTGGCTCCGTGTCTCTGAAGAGTCTCTGTTCGATGAAGAACCTCTGAGCTGAACTTTATTTTGGAAAAGGGGACTTTGCAGAACTCATGAAGGCGATGACTCTGAGATGAGCCCCTTCTGGGTCAGGGTACGAAGCCGCTTCTCCCTCCAACATGGCCCCCTGGCCTCCGCCTTCAACCAAGAGACGTGTCCTCCATCTACCTGCAGCCTCCACCTGCAGCCTCCACCTGCAGCCTCCACCCGGGTAGGATCCGACATAGACACGGGGCATTTCCCAGGCTCCGTCTCTCCCCATTTCCCTCCAACCAAGCTACAACCTCCTGTTTCCAGCCTCTAAAACCTTCCTAGGTCTTCTGGTTCTTGTCACTCAGAGCTGAACCTCTCTCTCTCTCTCTCTCTCTCTCTCTCTCTCTCCTATGGCTACCCTCCGATGCTGCGAGCTGAGAAAACAGAACCAGTTAGAGGTGCTGTCCCCTTGAACAGGGTGTCTGCAGACAAGACCCAGCCAGGACCCTGAACCCACATCCGGTGACCCAGCCGTCTCCTCCATGTGCCACAAAGTGGGACCCTCACTTCTGTCCCTGGACCTCGTAATGGTGCAGAGGTCTCTGCAGAGGTCGTCAGCGGAGGGCCCTGAGATGGGCTCCTCCTGGGTCAGGGGTCTGTGGCACAGTAGAAAGACTCTTCAAAACAGGGACTGGGAAGGCTTTGGGATGCGTTGAACACCGAGAAGTGGTCGGTGTTGAGGGTGACGTGTGCGCCGGTCACCGGGACCTGACCGTCGCTTGTGCACACCCATTGAGAGTGGTTCACGGCGGCTACGAGGTGTCCATCAACAGACGTGCTGGGGCGCTGCTGCCCAGCGGGGTTATTTACCAAAATTGCTCCTGCCACTTCAAAAAGCAATGAGAACCGATGTTTGAAACTTTGTATCCTAAAGAAATAACAAATGAGGTCATAAATGTATTCAACCTGATTAAAATCCGATGCCATTTACATGTATCCAAGACAGGTCCCTCCTTGATACCCACGACCTTTATGTTCAATGTATCAGTTAATAATTTAAAACACTTAGTAGCGAAAACGGGGCTCACATACAAAATGGAATATTACTCGGTCATGAAAAAGAATGGCATTCTGTGATCTGCAGCCACATACACGCACCCTGCTGAAATCTGCCGTTCTCTCATTTCGCCTCTGGCGTGCCCAGGAAGGATTATTTACTAGAGAAGAGGAAAGGTCCCCCATGGGCAATTCAGCAGTGGAGATGTCCAGTTTGGTCACACCCTGGTTGGTGAGCTGCAGGGAGGGACTCCATCGCTGTTGGGTGCCCGGTGCCAAACCTGGAATCCACACCCAGGGTTTCCTCGGTGGCGTCCTGTGAGGGGCTGCTCCGCCGTCTCCAGGAAAATCGAGTCGCTAGCTTCTCCTCGGGCTGCAGGGTCTCGGTTCCCCAGGATCAGTCCATTCAGGTGACAAACTGTCCCTGTTGCTTAAGCCAATGAGCGATGGCCGGTTGGACTCTGGCACATCCCTGGGGTGCGCAGCCTCGCTCCTGGGTCAGGAGGCTGGTGTAGCCTCACTCCAAGTTGTCCGTCCATTGATGTAGGAACAGAAAGAGGCCCTCAAGGGGAGACAAGGTCGCCAGGTTGTGTGTCCTATGTGGGGAACAGGGGACAAGGAGGGACCTTGAGATAATACAAAGGACATCAGTAGACATGGGCAGGTCCCAGGCAGAGAAAGGAGCCAGTAAAATCAGCCACTGCCCTTTTCTAAGGGAAATGGAGGAAGTGCACACCCTTCCGCGTACCTGCATCGGGAAGAGGAAGACCGCAAGCCGACCATGTCCTCGGCCAGTGCCATCTGCACGTCCAGCTGACAGGGCTCCACCATCCACAACTTCATACGGACAAAAGCAAACACAGGAGCAGGAAGGGACCGTGCACCCCTGAGCTCAGGGCTCCTTGAGCAAGCCTTACCTGACGCCCGTGCAGTGCCAGTGTCTCCGTCTGGGATTGCTCAAGACCCACGCAACTGTCAGCCAGGCGGATCCCTCCAGTCCCCCAACCCTGTTGCATGGAGAGTCTCTCTGTTGGTCATTTGCTTAGCAGAGCGGATCCAACGAGGGTGGTAACAGCAGGAGCCCTCATGGGACACCAAGGCACGCATGTGCCTGGGGGTGATGGAGATGCCAGAGGAAGACAGGTCAATGGGGTGACTTAAGGTCTCACCGGGATGTCCTCCAGCTCTGCTCAGAGGACAGAGCAGGAAGCGGGTGTTGGTCAAGGTGAGTGTGGTGGAGACGGCTAATTGACAGCTTGAGGTCCTATAGGGTGACAGCATTTCGTATTTTCACAGAAGCCATCCTTGCAAAACTCCGAGCGCTCCTGATGCAGTGTGGATATGAGGGGTTTCCCCCACCCAAAAAAAGCTCTGTTTAATGCTGAAATGTTCAGAGGTGAAATGATCGGCTGATGAGAGCTGTAACCACATAACTGGATTAATCCACTTGATGGATCAACTATTGGAATGGACTAACTGGGTGGTGACTGTTGGCCGGTGGTGTTCCTGGAGAAAGTTGGGGACACAGTGCCTTGGAGATTGTTAAGGCTTAGATATGAGGAGTCCTCAAAGCTCACGTGGGAGACAATGAAAGTTCAGAGGTGAAATGATGGGGTTGTGAGAGGTGTAGACGAATAGTGGATTAATCCACTTGGATGGAATCACTGGGTGGTGACTGCAGCAGGTGGGGGGTGGCTGGAGGAGGGGGTCCCTGGGCTGTGCCTTTGGGGTCTCTGTCCTGTCCCTGGTGAGCAGAGCTCTCTCTGCCCCCTGGTGCCCTGTCCTGAGCTGCTCTCCTCCTCCAGGCCCTGCCGCCATCTTGTTCTGCTCCCCTTGGGCCAGAGCCACGGAGTCGGCCACCAGGGACTGGACCTCGGACACCATGAGCCCCAAATCAACTTCTCCTCCTCTAAGATGATCTTGTCAGGTGTTGTGATGAAAAGTTACGACCGCAGTGGATTTTATTTGCAGAATGAAATCATCATCGATGCTCAAAATATTGTCACCAGGTCAATGTCCGTTCTATATCAAATACCCAAATACGGCATAGACGGGACCCAGTGCCATACAAGGAGGCAGAGGTGGAGGCACACATACAGAGGCAGCAGACGAACATGTGCGTATACACCTGGTTGTGCAAAAGCACCGTGCACCTGTGTGTGCACACATGCAGCCCGTGGCTGGGTGACAGTGCAGCCAGCCCAACAAAAGTCGAGACGATTTTAGGTTGAAAATGCACTTAATGATATTTCACCTTCACAACACCCCATCTTACCTTTCTCTGCTTAACTGTACTCAGAACCCTAGCGTCTAGGCGATATTAATGCAAAAACCTGCTTTTTTAAAAATAGAGATTGGAGCATCTCGCTTCTTGAATATGGAATCTGAGAGGCGGGAGTGCTCCGGGCTTGTTCTGCAAAAATTGCAAATCAAACCTCGGCCCGTTCGGGGCTGTGCACTGATAGATACGGCTTTATTCTCCATGCGATGCGAAAGATAGAGGGAAATATGATTTCAAAGGGAATTTGAAAGGCGAGAGGGTCCGATCAGGCATTGATGCTTTCATTAGCATAGTTTAAAAAAAAAACATCTTTTATGAATCCTTAACCTGGGCTTCAGCCGATATCTTGCACCTAATAATTGTCAGGCACAAGAGGAAAAAGTCAGGCATTGCAAGGAGCCAATGCATCTCTAGAGATTTCAGAGAAATAGTAAAGAACAAATTCTCTCGGGACAAAAGTGAGTTTGTGGCCCCGAAACCCTTCTGTATTTATTTGAGGGGGAAAAAATCCCAGGGGCTGTTAACTTTTGTCTGATTCACAAAATAGAATGATATTGACTTTAAAAAAAAAAAAAAACTTATTTAAAATGGTCTGCTCTTTGTATATGACCCATGCACTTACCTCTGAGAGCTTTGAATGATGTCTGACCTAGGCACATGGTGCTGAGTGGTTTGAATGATGTCTGCCATCCTCGTGAGAGCAAATTCATCGAGAATATTGTAGAAATGGTCGCTCTATTGCATTTCTAGATTGGGTATTGGGTTGGGAATATTATATACAGAATAAGAAGGAGGTAGAAATTAGACGCTCCGTTCGAATGCAACATTTTTTTTAAAAAAATAGCAGACAGATTGAGGTTTTCTCTGTCACATCTTTTATTAATCTGTTTTCATTTTTGTTGGTGATTCTTGTTTTTAAAATGATTGAATTTAATAGCTCTTTCTTTATGGTACTGAGATGTCTGCTTGTGAGACACAACTGTCAGACTTGGATAATCTGTAAAAAAAAAAAAAAAGTACGCGATCTCAGGGTTGGGGATGGAGCTCCGTGCCCAAGGGTGCTTCACCACTGAGCCACAGACAAAGCTCTTTCTCATATTTTATTCTGAGACAAGGTCTCATTGAGTTGCTGAAGGCCTTGCTAATTTGCTGAGGCCGGCCTCCGACTCACGATCCTCCTGCCGCAGCCTCCCGAGTCCCTGGAATTACAGGCGTGGGCCACCACGGCACTGCTTCTACTTAATCTTTGCAACAGTTCCACGTACAATTCTCTTTGTTGGAACAATCGAGCATATATATATATATATATATATATATATTTTTTTTTTCCCTGTTCCTGAACTATTAACCATTTCTGAGACACGCACATGTGCACACACACACACACACGTAGGGGGTGTGTGCATTCAGGCACGGTGACACACGTCTGTAATCCCAGACAATGTGGAGGCTGAGGCAGGAGGATCAAAAGTTCAAAGCCAGCCTCAGCCCAGGGAGGCCGTAAGCAACTCGGTGAGACCCTGTCCCACTAGAAGGCATAATTGTAATGCGCCAAGAGACCTATTTTTCTAAAGGCACCCAATAATCGTGTGTCAGGCATTGTCCTGGGAGGTGGGCAGCAGGTGGCCATCTGTGTCCTGCAGGGTCATTCCCAGGGAGGTTGAAGAGGCTCTGGGTCGCCCCAGCTTTTACGCAGGTTTGCAGAAGGAAGCCGCCACGGGGTGTTCCCTGAGGGTCCCGTCCACCAGTGGACACCGAGGGACCGTCACTCAGACAGCAGGGAATGAGAGGGTGGCTCTAATGTGTCACCCCGCTATCAATGCATTCGATGATGAGCCTCCAAACGGCCCTGCAGCGTGGTTCCAAACGCCCTTTATATCAATCTGTTTCTCTGTCCCTTTAATAAATAAGGGGGTGCACGGGTGAGATTGGATTTTTCCCGTCGATAAGAGCGCCCCCTTCACCATGGAAACGGAGCCAGACCCGTGACATGAGCCCCTGGGACGCTGATGGAGGTCTGTCTCTTCCATCGGTTCGCTGCGGCACAAAAAAATAAAAGATTCGTGAACTAATTGCTATTTGTCTGGTGTTCCTCATGCGGAACTGGACCCTGCGGACACATGGGAGCAGTCGAGAGGCCACATCTGCCGGAACTTAATAATGCAGAGGGGAAAGGTGAGGCTTCGGAGAGAGCCTCGCGGGTCAGTGAGGGCGGTACGTGGGCTTGTGCAGTCTGCAACACGGGCGCTGGATGATGCTGCACCTGAAACCCAAGGTCATTCTTCATTAGCAGCCGTGGGACATGATTGCGCAACAGCAGAGGAGGGTCTCCAAGAGCATCTCAGGGTGGGACAGGTAGCAAGCGGTGAAAAATAGATGCAGCAAGCCACTAATGCTCATGGTGGTCCCTGAAATCCCACACATTCTGTTCCATGTCTGCAAAAAGCAGAGATTTCGTTCATTTGCTCATTTAACAGTTAGTCAATTGACTCTCTGTTTCTTCACTTAATGAGAGATTTTCTAATGAATATGGATATGGGTTACGACTTAGGTATGAGGTGTCCCCCAAAAGCTCGTGAGTGACATAATACAACAATGTCCACAGGTAAATGATTGGGTTAGGAGAGGTGTAGACTCATAGTGGATTAATCCACTTGGATGGACTCACTGGGTGGTGGCTGCAGCAGGTGGGTGTGGCTGGAGGAGGGGTCCCTGGGCTGTGCCTTTGGGGTCGCTGTCCTGTCCCTGGTGAGCAGAGCTCTCTCTGCTCCCTGGTGCCCTGTCCTGAGCTGCTCTCCTCCTCCAGGCCCTGCCGCCATCTTGTTCTGCTCCCCTTGGGCCACAGCCATGGAGTCGGCCACCAGGGACTGGACCTCGGAGACCAGGAGCTCAAATAGCTCTCCCTGAGGTTCCTGAGGTGGACATGGTCCTTATAAGGCAGGACAAGTGTGTGACAAGCCAGGCTCTGACCAGTAGGCGATGTCCTTTTGCGCAAGAAGGGAAAGTCTGCGTGACTCTTCTTATGCACTTTGGGGACTCCTCGGTGACTTAAAGGACCCTGGGCTACTGGACAGGGAGCCGAGTTCTTTTGTAGCCCACGGTGCACAAGGGAATCCTGTGTCGCGATGAGCTCGAAGGATCCTACTGAGAACCCCAGGGGCGTAGGAGTGTCCCCTCCCTTGCAGCTGCCTGTCAATCAAGGGAGGCTGGCCTCTGCAAATTGTGTCAATCAATGGAGGCTGGTCCCTGCGGATCTCAGTTGCATTCACACTCTGCAAGGATTCCTGCAGTTCGGGGCTCTCACTCCAAGCAGCGTCCTTTGTGGGTGGCTCTGGTGGCAGGACAAGACACCCCAAATGGATTTTCTCAATCCCCAGAGTTAAGGAGGCCGCCGGCCTTGGAGGCCCAGGTGGGATTATGGAAATGGCTCCTCCCCAAATGTCTCCAATCGCATTTTCACTGAATTAAGAAACAAACCCAAAGAAGAACAATTAGACACACTGTTGTGGGTCTCCACCTTCGTCCCCATTTCATTGGTATTTTGGAATTGGAGTGCCAGGGGTTGGACTCAGGGCGCTCAACCCCTGAGCCCCGTCCCCAGCCCTATTTTGCATTTTATTAAGAGACAGGGTCTCGCTGAGTTGCTTACGGCCTCGCTTTGGTGGAGGCTGGGTTTTTGAACTTGCGATCCTCCAGCCTCAGCCTCCCGAGCTGCTGGGAGCACAGGCACGTTTTTAACACAGACAAAATACATAAATAACTGCTGCTGCAAATCCTGGTGAGAAAAGCTGTGGTTATAGTGAAACAAAGGGACCCGGAAAGAGCCCCATTCAGAAGCGTGGGCTATTGTGTACCTTACAGTTTCCACTATTTGCAGGAGAAAACGGTTCCGCAATTATCATCTCAGTCGTCTACCCTCAACTCTTCAACCGCGTTTCTTGGAAATGTCCTTCTATTGACGGCATTTTTCTTCCTGAATAGGCTTAAAAATAGTCTCATCTTTTTCTTGTATTTGAGCATTTTTCTTTTTTGTTTATGGATTTGTAGCAACAGTTGGGAAAAAAAAATAAGGAGTTTTCTAGTCGTTTTCTCTCTGATTGACGCAATTATCAAGTGAGTTTGTTTTTATCGACTTTTTTTTTTTTAATTAGAAATGGTGTCAGCCTGAGCCATCATTGGTATAAAAGCTCGCTCTAACAGTTTAAATTAATGTGCGCTTACATTATTCTGTGCTATTTCATTTCCTAAATAGAAATTTCACCCGAACTGGAAATCCTTTGGTGATTCTTTAAACTCTTAGTGGTTCATGAGCAACATTTACATATTTACATTAACTTTGATTGGCATCTTTTTTTGGGGGGGCGGATGCCAGGGATTGAACTCAGGGACCCTCAACCCCTGAGCCCCGACCCCGGCCCTATTTTGCATTTTGTTTAGAGACAGGGTCTCACTGAGTTGCTTGCGGCCTCCCTTTGGTAGAGGCTGGCTTTGAACTCACGATCCTCCTGCCTCAGCCTCCCGAGCCGCGGGATGACAGGAGTGTGCCATGGCGCCCAGCTAGTCAATTCATATTTTTTAGAGTCAAAATGAATAAACAGGAAAGTGTTGGACTGATTCAGTCATCAGATAACATCGTCTGTATGTGTGCGATTGACTCTAGTGACCTGGGTCCTTGTAGGCAGCTACCATGACTCTTTTATATTTAATTTCCTGAATTCTTCCTCTATTTGCATATTTATTCATAATTATCAGGGGCCACCTGTTTTGTTAGTTTTTTTTCCCCCCCCCCACAGGATTTAATGTATTTGGTTCATTTCAAGCTACACTAAGTCCTTTGGGATGCGGTAGATGATTCTCTTTCATATTTTAAAGGATGGGCTAGAGAGTTGAGTAAAAGATAAATGGGGTTAAAAATAGCTAGAATGTAAAAATGACGCTTTCCCATTTACGTTTCCGGAACTAATACCTTGAGGTCAAAGAAGTGTCAGAAACGGTCAAGCGGCCCCAATGTTTGGGTCCCCCAAATTGCAGGTTGAAATTCCGACTCTCCGTGGGGCTGTGTCAGGAGGCCGAGTCTCGGAAGGGGATCTGTCTGTGCAGGCCGATCTCCATAAACGGGGTTTGCATCCTGATCCAAGAGACTCGGAAGCCTGCTCAGTCTTTGCACCACGTGAGAACCGAGAAAAATCGTTTTATTTTAGATGCAAAAGAGAACTCTCAAGTAATGCACTTTGACCTTGAACCTCCAGCCTCCAAAAAAGTGAGCCTTAAATGTTCATTTAAGGAGCCCAGTTGCTGGTTTTTGTTACAGCGGCTGAAGCATACTCATACACCACTCAACGCCCGGCTGGATTTCCCACGTGTATGATCCTACGGGTCATTAGAACATCGATCGCCCTGGCATCTGTGGGTGCAAATGTCCACTTTCAATTGTCCAGAGACCCTCTACGCTGGTGTGCAATGTCTGTGTGCGATGCATGCATTTAAAACACCTAATGCCGTGAGAGGTCGTTGGGATCCCTGGAATGAATGTCTCTCTACACTCCAGTTTCCCATGCGCTCGACATTTTCCCTCCGATGTCACAGAAACACTAAGGTATATTTAAATGGTTAATTGTCTCATTTTTTCAAAAGAAGAACTTTCATGAGAACAATAAGGTGGGAGTCTCGAATCCGGCCAGGCGTTATTCTCATATATATATATATGATTTTTAAGCTTCAGGCAATTCTCGTAGCGATCCCATTTCCAGCACGTCATTAAGGAAATGACCTTGTTGCAGCCCGGGTTCCGTTACGCACACGATGGCACCAAAAAGTGTCAGCAGGTGCGTCTGAACAACGCTGCCCGTGAGCCCGGAGCATTCAACAGAAACACGACAACAAGAGTCCAACTCAGCTGGAACAGACTTCTCCAGATTTACAAAGTGGTGCAATGCTCTGAGGATAAGTCTCTGTTCCTATGACCCTTTGGCCTCCGGCTTTGAAGGTGACCTCTGCTGTTGTATTGTGGGAAGGGGATCTTTGTCTCCAGGTGCATTCCCGTTCTGTGACTGTAGCAAAATGGACCGATTTCACATACGATCACGAGCCGCAGCCCGGCATTTCCGTCTTTCCGAGCTGTGGAATTCTGGGCTTGCCTGCCGACACACGATCCTCTCGCTCACAGCAGTGGCACTCGCAGACTGATATAAATAAATGCATAAATAAAAGGGTTTGGGATCAGAACTACGTGGTAGCGACCTTGCCTAGCGTGCGTGAGGTCCTGGGTCACAGTCTTGGCACAGCAAAATGAAAGAATGAATGGAGGTTATTTTACCATCTCTATACCTTATTATCAACGCTTTTGGAATTTATTCTGATTTTTTTTTCTTGTCTTTGATATCAGTTTTGCTTCGTCTTTATTCAGTCCCCGAATTCCATAAGGGAGTTCTATTTTCTGCCCGAGGAAGCCCTGGCAACTGCAAAATTGAACACATGAGTCTCTGTTTCCAATTAACGAGCAGAATTCTTAGAAAAGGGTTAGGGTGAGAGGGAATCCCAGCTGCTTGGGAGGCTGAGGCAGGAGGATCGCGAGGTCAAAGCCAGCCTCAGCCAAAGGGAGGCTGTAAGCAACTCAGTGAGACCCTGTCTCTAAATAAAATGCAAAATAGGGCTGAGGACGGGGCTCAGGGGTCGAGGGCCCCTGAGTTCCATCCCTGGTACCAAAAAAAAAAAAAGAAAAAATGATATATAAGCAAATAAGTGAACCAACCCTTCCATCTCTCCACTTGGAGATGTCTCCCTGACGGGGCAGCACATCCGTGAACTGTGTATTTTAAATTTGCTTCTCCAACCCAGCAGCTTCTTACTCTTGGATACGAAACACCTTGTTCCTTTTAAAGGGCTCATTAAATCCCTTTAACATTTCTTGGTTAGAAGATGTCATTACCGCGCACAGGGTCTATCATAATCAGTCATTAGGGATTCCTCAGGTAGCTCCAAATACTCTACGGTGACACTGCACCTGGGAACGGTATTGGGGAAAGAAAAATAAAAATAAAATCCCAGAATGAGAAGGAGGTGTCGAGCCCTCTAATGCAAATGAGCCTCCTCATGCTGTAGGAAGCTCCACGTTAATTAGATCAATGAGAATCTCAAAACCGGGGTTTTCTAACCAGAAATGTGCATCGTGGGCCTCCCCGTCGTTAGCAATGCGAACAGGACGCCCGCACCTGTCCGTGTGCTGTGTCCGAGCCATTGCACTGTGGACAAATATCTGTTTTTAAACCTGAGAATAGAGTCATCATTAAGTGCAGAAGGCAAGACATTAGGACACGTGCTTTTCGATTAAATTCTGCAGGTTAATCGGAGGGAGGAATCGAACTCACGGCCAAGGAGTGAAATTGGGCTGCAGCTGCGGCCATTGCATCAAGACTGTGAACGGACCTTTAATGCAAAAGGCTCTTGCATGCATGAGCGTGGGCACGTTTGGGTATCTGGGTGCAGAAATGCAACGTGGAAAATCAGGAGTCCTGCTTCATTAGCACCCACGGGGACCCTTGAAATCCCTTGGAGTTTACGCAGGAAAATCATGACTAAAAACCTGCATTTCGAATACATCATCTGTGTATTAAAGCATCTTCTAACGGGGCACGTGTTCAGTGAGTCAATCGCGGGGATCCCATCCAAAGGCAATATCAGCGTCGTCTTGGAGGGCTATGGACAGGGTGGACGTGCACAATAGAGAGACGAAGAATTAATCAGAGCTGCGGGAGAGAAGCCGAGTAAAATCATCAAACGTACCATGCGCTAAAGGAACAGTGGGTCAAAGGAGGATTTTTTTTTTTTTTACAGCCGGATGCTGTTTATATAAATATCAAAAACCAGGTGAAGATGGAATAGATTTGCATGAAGATCTCTGTGCACAGATACGTGAAGGTATTTAAAGCACATTGAATAGACATGAATATGAGTGGGATGAAACCATCTCACCCATCAGGAAGAGACGCAGCGAGCCAAGGTCAGGTAAAGGTGGATATTTCAAAGAAAGAGTGGCTTTTTGTAAAAGTTTGCCCTACAAATCTGTGGGATGCACGTCCACAGACTCAACCGACCTCCCATCAAAAAATATCTTTTAAACACAGCGTCAGTCCTGAGCACATATAGACACTTTTCTTGTGATTATTCTCTAAACACTACATTTACAATGTATTATGTATTATAACTCATCTAGAAGAGATGGCTATGGTTTAAATATGAGGTATCCCCCCAGAAATCATATCAGAGACAATGCAAGAAGGTCCGGAGGTGAAATGATTGGGTTGTGAGAGGTGTAGACTCATAGTGGATTAATCCACTTGAATGGACTAACTGGGTGGTGACTGTAGCAGGTGGGGTGTGCATTCTTGTCTTCCTTTCTTAAGGTGTAAGCATGGATTTTTCATGGTCAATGGGGTTGAGTAGCAGGGGATTTAGTGAGATAAACAGCACCTTCCTTCATCAAGGACAATGACCCTGAGTGACCCATGGAGCTCGTCCTACACACATGGCCCTGGGTTATTTTGCTTAACTTAAAAAAAAAAAAAGACTGCTGATCAAACTATATAAGGTTATGCATATGAAGAGTGGGGGAAAAATCAGAGATATAAGACTCTGTTGGAATCCCCAATGGTCTACAAACATGGCGGCCGTAAAAGAAAAAAAATCCCATTCCCAGTGTTTTCCAGGAAATTAATGGTTCAAATAAAGTAAGATTTTTTTTTTCATCGATCCAAGAAGAGTAGATGCTGAGGGATGCCTTTTGGGATGGACAAATGGGTCCGAGATTATTGTCCTAGGGACATTAAGTACATCAGCTGATCCTTCTCATGGAATCTGGAAATCAGAGAGGTTCAAAAAGTCGAACAGCATTACTTCATGTTGCCCAAAAAATATCCATCTAGGCATACACTTGCGGTGAATGCAAAAGGACTGTCTGGTCACTCCTGAGCAGACCCTTAAAAAAAGCAAAAGGCCAGTCTATGCAGGAACGTGGTCAGAAACGGAAGGTGGACGGCTGTGGCTCTCAACATTGCAGGAGGTGCTCAAGTTTGCAAGATGCACCCATGGACACAGATTGGCGTTGGGGACCGTGAGGACCCACTGCTTCATGGTATGCAGCTTCCTCCCAGGGTGACGGACATTTCTTGAAACCAGCTAGACATAATGATGGCGGGAACGCACCAAACGTCACCAAGTCCCACGTTTCAAAACGGTCCGTTGTAGGTTCGCTTTCCAGTTATTTCTGCTTTAGTTACCTTTCGCGTCGGGTCTGCGAGGCAGGTTTGAAAACGCCCCTGGGCTCTTCAGCCGACCACGTTCTTCTGTCCCATGACACTGACGGTCCCTAATGTATCTGTGACACGTTTGGCCGAGAGAAACGATTTGGAAACACTTCCCAGGGAGGAGGCAGCCACGGTGCATCTTTGAATTTCTTGTTCTACTCAAGACTTAGGGTCTTGCTACATTGCTACATTGCAGAGGCTGGCCTCCAACTTGCGAGCCTCCTGCCTCAGCCTCTCGAGTTGCTGGGATTACAGGCACGGGCCACCGCACCCAGCAGAAAATATATATATATATTTATGATACACATCACTCCTGAAGGGCAGAGAAACATTCACGTTGAGCTCATACCTTCCTGTGATATAGAAAATAATTTATGTTCCAACAGAGATGCCCTTTTCTTTGAGTATTTATACTAATTCCACCAAGGAATGACGGGTCTTTTCACTTCCTCTCCAGCACACACGGGACATTGACGTGACAATCAGAAAATTTCAGCCTGTCAAAATAAAACCGCTCTCCCTCTCCTCCCTCTCCGCCAAAGAAATCTCTTTTATTTTCTCAGGAAAGCCCTTACGTCTCAATGACTCTAATGTTGGCCAGGCTGATGGAGAGGGTGTTTTCCCCACTAAATTAGCCTTTAGCATCGAACAAAATGTTAAATGTGTGCCTGGAACATCCGTATCTCATCAATTTACAGGAAAAGCCAATCTCTGGGAGAATATTATCATTTTTCGAGGGTTTCGATGGAACCGGAAGGTCCTTATCTATGAAATTGCCCATCATTTACAAAGGCTGCGTGGAAAATGTGGGTCTCCAAATGGAATTATAGCACTACCACTCCGGGGAAATGGGGTGGCGGATAAATAGAAGAGGGTTCAGTTGTGAAATAATCTCCTGCATCTTCTCTCGTTGTGAGAATCTCTCTTGCACTAAAGTAATAGAAAAAAAATGGGTGCCCCAAAAGGCATATTGTTATTGCAAATGTGCAAGAAAGTTGTTGGAAAACGAAAGAGACCCTGAATCTCCAGGTGTGTTTGGAGAATATTGTTATGACACAGGCATCGAGTGGATCTCGGGCAACTGTTCACAATCAGATCGTCCCATGCACCAACTTGACTGTGGCCAATGAAAGTTCATGATCGTCTGCAAACGTCATCCTATAAATTATCTCTGAAATGTGCTGGAAGTGAGAAGGGCCAGTTGATTATTTTTTTCGGTCTCATCACCACTTTGGGGGCGACCACAGGGCCTTGAGCACTGACATCCTATTGATCTCCGGTTGACGAGGATTTATCTGCATGTGTTATGAGGCTTAGAAACGATGGAACAGATCTGCCAGAGAGAAACCGTCGTGAGCTCACCATCGTGGTGGTGCAAGATCAATATTTGATAAACACACTTGTGCATTTTGTCAAGGGTCTGAGTGGAATCCTTCCCCCCCAAATTCCAATGTAGGCTTCAATGGTTTGCAAATAAAACTCGGAGGGGAATCAGACACTCCCCACTGGAAGGCGTACACAGGGAGGTGTGGATAAGCGCATCTATGACATCCAACGTGTTGAGTGCAAGGGGATAGGCAATAATTACTTAGATTTTCAGGGATATGAATTTTTTAAAAACATAACAACCCATCAATGAGCTGCATTTTATCTTTTATATCTTGCTAGAGCTCTTAGATGGATCTATTTCGACTACGGGAAGGAAGGGTCCATGGTCACCATCTTGTTTCCACAACTCCCGGTTACTCCAGCTCTGGCCAGTCTAGTCACTTTGTATGCGCAAAGTTGCACAGAAATTGGTGTGAAACATCATCTAAACACGTACCTGTGTCCACAGGTCCAACGAGTGTGTCTTTACTCAGGGCAGCTACACGACCCAGGGAAATACCTAAAGCAATCAGCGTGAGGGTTTCCTTCACTATGTCTCTTAGTGCTCACTTCCGTATTTGGTCATATTTTGCCTTTTTTAGATGTCGTGAGTGTTTTGCGGTGATTTTGGTCTTATTTTCACTGGACTGCAATGAGAGAATAGCATAGACTGGCTGACTTTAAAAAGGAAATTTACTTCTCGTGGTTATGGAGGCTGGTTGTCTAAGATCACGGTTCCAAAATGGTGTGTTCTAGGGAGTTTGGATAATGTTTTTCTGATCACTGTGACCAAAAGACCTCACAAGACCAATGTAGAGGCGGGGAAAGTTCATTTGGGGCTCATGGTGTCCGAGGTTCAGTCCGTGGTTGGCCGACTCCATGGCTCTGGCCCAAGGGGAGGCAGAACAAGATGGCGGCAGGGCCTGGAGGAGGAGAGCAGCTCAGGACAGGGCACCAGGGAGCAGAGAGAGCTCTGCTCACCAGGGACAGGACAGCGACCCCAAAGGCACAGCCCAGGGACCCCCTCCTGCAGCCACACCCCACCTGCTGCAGTCACCACCCAGTGAGTCCATCCAAGTGGATTAAACCACTGACTATAATAAGGTTCATGGAGTGAACCTCTGAAACCATGAGCCCCAGATAAACTTTTTCTCCTGTAAGTTGTTCTGGTCATGGCTTTGGTTCACAGTAGTGAAGAACTGTCTGACTCAGGTGGGATCAACTGTGACCAGTCAACAACCGAGCTATACTTAATACACAATTCATTTCAACCTTTTGTTTTGATAGAAACAAAAAATATCAAACCTGATAGAAAATGGTAGATGAGGCCTGGAATGAGGTGTCAACACCATTCTCTTGGACCTCCCAGTCTACAGAACCAAGAGCCACAGAGACCTCTACTCTTTATTGAATACCAGTCTCAGGTATTTTGCTATAGTCACAGAAACATGCCCAAGACACATGCCCCCATTCCATCGTGAAAAAAAAATGGCAGTCAGTCTCCAGTCACTGGGAGACAGATGAGAGTTCTAGAGTGATCTGTTAATCAAAGTATTCCATAATCAAACTCTGGGAAGCATGATACTCTCTGCACAGTTTTGCTACCAAAAAAAAAAAAAGTTGTTTTTTTTTTCCAATCCCTGCTTAAAAATGGGACCAGACTGACATGTTTTATGTGAAATAATTAGGAGAATTTGAGAAGTAGTAATTTTGGTAATTACCAAATAGTGTGATTCTCTCCCAATAAAGCATATGTCAAATTATATAAAAACATCATTATGTTGCTTTCCCTTTTTAAAATTTTACATATGTAGCATACGAGTTTAAATATTCCAGTGCTTTTTCCCCCCACTTTCAGCTTAAATAATTTTTAAGAAAATGAATCGTAATGCCTCTTGATTTTCACTTTTTCCTGTGAAATTTCAAGCACCAAAAGATTCTTTTGACCCTTCCCAATGATTTTTTGGGGGTACAATGACTTTCTTTCTATTATTTTTTTCTTTTGTGTTCCTCCTTCTTTCCTTCCTGTCTTTGCTTTTTTCAAAGAACCCTTTGTTCAGATAACGAACCATCATTAACACTCTCTTATTACCTGTGAAGTGCTTAGCACACCTCTGACTGTCTTCTTCTGCCATTATCATATGGTTGGAACTATGTTCTTCTTTCCAGTTAGCATTGCCAATGCAGAACCAATGTCCCAGAGCATGGAGACCAATATGGCGGCCACTGATCAGAATACAGCCCATGGCCAAGACAGAACCTGCCCAGGCTCTGACTCTCTTCGTAACACCCTGCGGTATTTACTTCCTCATCCAATTGAGCATGAGTTTCTCAAGATGATTCCAACAATAACAAAAGAAGAGAAAGAAATA